>NW_007232799.1:0-12465 GCF_000164805.1 Carlito syrichta | reverse complement strand
AGTTTTCCTGCTCCCAAAGCCTCTCCCTCTCAGCTTCTTCAGAGCATGGGTCTCTGGTCTCCCAGAAAGCAGCTACATGCCTGGTTCTCCTCATAGGGGTGGAGGGAAGGGAATCATCTGTTTGTTTGTTTGTTTCCTTCCACCCACTGTAAGACCTCCAAGGGACTGTGCACAGCAATTGGACTTCTTCCCATTGGACTATTGGGCCTTCCTCCTCTGGACACTCTTCTTAATTATTTCGTTTTTCAGAAAATGTGTTCATGACCTCTCTCCTGTCTTCTTGGTTATTGGGGTTCATACTGGTGTAAAAGTTTTTTTAAAAAGTTTTGTTATCATGTTCATGTCACTTAAGGAAGGAGAGGAGATAAGCCCAGTTTGCACCTCAATGAGTTTGTTTAACTAGAAAACTGTACAAATGGGAACCCCCACAACCAGAATTTACTTATTAAAAATTGTGTTTTTATTCTTGCATGTGTAAACTTCAGTCACCTTGAAAGGACTCTCTGTTTGAGGCTATATACCTGTCGGGATGCTTTTTCCACTGCTCATAACATTTTTTGAGGGCATCCATCTTGATCCCTTTTAGGGCTTTTGCTGTTTTTTCCTTTCACGTTTTCCACACTGGCAAAATGTTTCTCTGTGAGGATTTTTTTCATCTGTGGAAATGAATAAAATGTCGTTTAGGGTGAGATTGGGGAACAGGGAATGAGAGGTATGGTGGGCATGTTGTTTTTGGTAAAAAAATGCTGAACACTCAACAAGGTGTGAGCACGTGTGCTCATAAATCACCCACCATGAAACAGACAAATGGATTGAAAGAATCGTTTTAAAAAAATTCACTGAAGCCAAAAGCAGCCTCTCAAAGCAATAGTAGCTGGTACTCTGATGCCCATGGGTACCTAAAACACTTACCTAGCGGGGGGGGTCTGTACTGCAAGGGGCCTGCCCTCCAAAAATAATTCCGGTTTTTGTGTGTATGCATGTGTGTCCCTCCTCATATGTCACTTTTGAAACCTTGTCAGGGGAAAATTTACCCAGAATGCTGTTCCATGGTCAGCTCTAAATTAAGCTGATTCCCAGGCAAGATGACAAATTGCCCTATCTCTCTTGCCTGATTTTTAACTTTTAAAATGGCGGTGAGAGGTCGCAAGGGCTGGCAGAACCCTTGGGAAGAGATTCACATTTATAAAATGCCAGTGATGTGCCAAGTGAACAAGACTGTATCCCCCAGGCTTCCAGTGCAAATTACCCAAATTAAGCTCATGTTTACCTGTCTCATGTGATTGTTTTTGCAAAATCTTGATTCTTGTTGCTGTTGTCAAAGTCAGTGAAAATGAAATAAGGTGGTATCTCTGGAAATCTAGAACACCAGCCTATGCCCTGTTATAGACTTTTCACATGGCACTATCATGATCATTGACATCACTGATTCTCTGGCCCACTGCATGAAGATATTCTGACATATTCACCACCAGGGACAAAGTAGCTCAATGAATCACTGTGTAATACATGGCAGTCTTGCTATAAGGTGATCATTTAAATGGAAGGAAATAAATGGCCAATACAAAGTGATCTCAGAATTCAGTGTCATCTATGACTAAGGCTCAGAGCCTTTATGCTCACAGATGGCTACTTGGTGCGCCCGGTTTTTGTTCTAAGAAATTGACTGGTGCCATGAACATTGTGTTGTGAGGACCAGAAGTCAACTCATGTTAGTCTAGACAAGGTGTCATGTATTCTAAGGGCTCTGACTTCAGGAAGAATCGAGGACTTACAAGAATTAGAAAGTCACTACACAGCTTTTTCTCGTATCTCCCTCCATGTCTCCTGGGGACCTACTGGTATCTCCTCTGTAACACAAGCCAGCTTCAATCTCCCGTCTCTGCCAACTGCTTCTCAAGTCATTCATCACCTTGCACTTGGCTGCTTTTTATTTTATTTTATTTTTAGTGTGAAAGCAGGATTCATTGAGAGGACAGAAGAGCTCCCACAGTGGGAGGGGACCCGAAGGGTTTACCCACTTGGCCGCTTTAAAATGGCAACCTCTCCACACTGGCTTTCTAGCTTGGCTTCACAAAGTTAACAAACTTGACATTCGTTCATTCTAATTCCGAGTTCCCAGGAGTGAGGATCATCAGTCAAGTGTCAAGGTCAAGTGTCAAGGGTAAAGTGTCCAGTCCTGGTCCTCCATTGGGGCAGGGTGTGTAGGATAGGGAGGGCTGGGAGCATTGGCATCTAGTTGAGTACACCTGACACGTTCCTCTATTTGAAGGAGGCATTACTGTCATCACTATTTCTTTATAGGTAAGGTATTTTATCCAGAATGTAGCAGATGATGGTGAAGGGGACATTGGGATGATATGTTTTCCTTTAGGGGATGTATATGGCCTGACAATTAAGCTCGTAAACTCATCCTAGAAAAAGCAGTCCATACCTCATGGCTGAATATCATATGAGGTCATATGGTCACCTTTGAAGTGCTCCCCTTGGGAAGCTATGCACTGATGCCAGTGCCTAGTACACCCAGCAGAGCAATTTTGGAACTCTTTCTGGAATGGTCATCAGGGTTGTCATCGTATTCCCCTTGATGTCCTGAATGTCATCAAAATATCTTTCTTTCAATATTTCCTCTATCTTTGGGTAAATAAAAAAGTCACTGAGGACAAGGTCAGCTGAGTAGGGTGGGTGTTTCAATACAGTTATTTGTTTACTGGCTAAAAACTCCCTCATTGTGTTGCACAGGCTGGTGCACTGTCATGATGCAAGAGCTCCTTCAGGACCATATTTTTACACACCTTTCTCATGCCAAGAGCTTCCTGACTGTTTCTCTATCAATGTTTATTTGGTCTGTTATGCTTCTCACAGTCAGCCGGCGATTTTGACACACAGTTCAACCCACTTCTGTACTATTTTCACAAGTTCAGCTTGTTTCTGGCCATCTGCCCTCTCTTCATCAGTGATGCTTTCTGTCCCTTGAGAAAAGATTTTAATCCATGTGTACACTGCGATTTTTTCACGGAATTATCCCCATGAAATTGGACTAACATGGCACTGATTTCACTTCCATTCCTGCCAAGTTTAACAAGAAACTAAATTTTTGTTTGTCACTCTCACAATTTCACGATGGCATACCAAAGTGTGCTACAATAATGAACGCCCCTCACTCAGCAAGACACAGCCACAGGCTGACACGAACACAGCTGTGAGACACTGATACACCAAGGTTATGAAACCTTGCCAGGTTGTTTGTACAAGGGCTGTCAAGGTAAGTGCATGGTGGCCTAGTCGCGAACTTAATTGTCAGACCACAAGAACCACATGGACCTGGAACTGGATTTCCATGCAGACAGTTACATCTGATACTGGTCATAACTGGAATCAGATGGGAGCACTCACTCCTTTTAGAAGTAGTACTTTTCCCATGTTTCACCAAAATCCCTCAAGTGGCCACTCAGATGCTGTCAGCTAACAAACCAATTGCAAACAGCGCTTGAGAAAATGGAGCTTCCAAGGCTTGGAAGTCACACGTGGACAGAGGGATGATCAACATTCCATCTCTATGATCTCTAAATGTCATTTCACACACAGAGGTCACATACTGAGAATTGAAAAGGGATCCTGAGAGGATACGGATTCTGAGAGGAAGCAAAGTGGCATGACAGAGAGCGAGAAATCAACTCCAAAGAGCAGACTCCACGTTTCCTGTAGAAAGAGTGACCCTGACCTTGAGAGTTGCATCATCGAAACGTTTATTTACTGCATCCATATCAGATAAGGCATCTGTGTGCTAGGCTTTCTCTGGCTTGCTTTGAAAAGAGACTCTGCCCTGAGCTTTAGAGAAAGGGAGAAGTAATCATTAGTTGCAAGGTTAGACACTCTGGGATCTGAGGCAGCCCTGGAAAGTGGTCTCTTACTTCTTTTTTGTGACAGTCAACTCAGTCTTATATTCTCACTCTCTTGGGTCATCTCTTCTCTTGCTTTTGAGCCTCAGAACAGGGGAATCTGATCACAGCTTGACTCAGAAAGACACCCTTGGGGTCCCAGTTCCTGGTTCAATCAATTTCCTAGGACCAGAATAGTAGAACTTGTTTTATAGATGGTTAACTGATACCTTCCTCTGAAAGGGGCCATCAGGGCCGGTGAAAGATACTGGCATGATAATCCTTAATGAGCTGTCCAGTCTAATCAGCAGCTAATATGACAGATTTTCATCCTTTCAGTCAGCCAGCCACCCAGAGTGTCTCTTCTGCTGAGAAAAATCACTCTTGTGGCTTCATTGGTGTGACCCAGAGATAAGGGCCACCAAGGGGCTACAGAACCTGCAAAGGTACGTGAAGAAGAATCACCAACTCTTAGAATGCTTCCTTGAAGAGAGTCTTGAGTACTCTGGAACCTGAGATGGGTATTTATTCTGTGGAAGAGAGAAGAAAAGCCTTTCAAGGGAGGGACATATGAAAGATTTGATGTGAGAAAAAGTGATCACAAGGGCCTCACAGTTTTGAAAGACTTTTCTCAGAAAAGTAGCCCTAGCACTTTTAAAATTGCAAGCATTGCCACCTGCTTGAATTTATTTTATTTTTTTTGAGTAGGGGTCTCACTCTATTGGCCAGGCTGGAGTATAGTGGCAACATCATGATGATCAGGGCTCATGGTTGTCTCGAACTCCTGGGTTCAGGCGATTCTTCCACCTCAGACTCCTCCATCATGGCCGGCTAATTTTTTGATTTTTTTTTTTTTGTAGAGATGAGGTCTTGCTGTATTGCCCAGACTGGTCTCAAACTCCTGTGCTCAAGCAAACAGCCTGCCTCGGCCTCCTAAAGTGCTGGCAATGCAGGCATGAGCCACCACGCTTGGCCTGAAAATTTTTTTAATATAAAACACTTCACGAATTTTAAATTTGATAAATGTTCTGTCAATTCCCTGATTTGAAATGAAAGTTGCATTAACCAAAGATTCATCTTTAGATGTAAGTTTAATAAAGCGCCTGTAAAAAAGACTAAAATTCTATGTAATTTTCGATAATTAAATGTAGCTATTTTCTCATGCTACAATTTTGTGCTTTGCTCCTTATATCTACAATTTTGATGTTTGTCGTGGACTTGAATGGTTTCAGTGCAAACTTGCCCACATTTGTAGGATGCAGATGGTAATTGCTCTCTACCCAAAACCAGACAAGGTGCTCTATGTTCTCAGTTTAATGATGTTGGAAAAATTTTGGCGAAGAAAGTAGTGATTTCTCTTCAAATATGAGCATAAACAATGAAGGCAAAGTGATTTTTAAAAAAAGATCACTTTCATTTCTGTCAGAGACCGGCTCCAATCTATGAGGGAGGGTTGGACCTGCACTGGAGAGTCAAGACGGCGAGAAGAGACCACTCAGAGGCAGTTCTTCTGGGATCAGTCTGATCAGGACTGAGTCCAAATTTTATTCAGACTCCTTCCAACTTATATACCATTTTCTATACAAGTGTGATAATTACTTGCTGGGGGTGTACAAATTCCATGATGTATATTGTGCTTTACAAACTAGCATCACAAGACCATCACGAGACTTGCAAGTTCCAAGCAAACAATTACAATTCCATGATGCATGACGTGCTTCACAAAACCTATATTGAAATAACAGGTGCATGATTTTTAACAATGATTTTACAAACTGTTTCCCATAATGTTCAATAAATCATTTATGCTGTACTTCTTGTTCTACACCATTCATGCTGTACTTCTTGTTCTAAACTCTGATTAATACAAAATTTTTCTAAGTTAAATCCTAGTTTAATAGTTCCTAATAGCTTTAATGATTAATATTATCAACTTAACATTATACTATAACCTATAAGTTTACTTAAATGACTTAATTTTTATTTATTCCATTAACCTATTATGGTTCAACATAGTGCCCTATAATTCTATAACAATTGATTCAAAACTTATTCTTGAACTACAAAACCTTACCATGACTTATATGAGTTTCATATATCTAAACTTTAATTTTTATATAATCTGATGATTGAACTTTAATACTATGCTGTATCTTATTAGGCTAATACCTTATCATTAATTCTTTCATAAATCTTATGGTAGTTGTCATACTCTTGAACAAGGAAATGTATGGTTGCCATGATGATGGCCATGGGCTGAAGCAAACAGAGTTTTGGCATGTAACGAAACTAGAAAAACGTTCTGCCTGGCTAGAGGCAGGGCAATAAAACTATTACGGTAATTTAGTTTCTAATCTTAGCTCTAGGAGAAACTGCTTTCGGGAACAAAAGCTGACTGACCAGTCTACCATGAAATAGAAGTTTTAAAATGTCTGGAAAGAAGTACAACTTAGAAGGGACAAAGACATATAAAACAATTCTGCTGTGCACTTTCCATCAGGCATATTGAGATTTACTTAAAAGTTTTGTATCCTAAATTGTAAATTTTATTGCCATGTATGCACACCGGTCACTATTCATATGCCAATATTGTAGGTGTTAATGATATCCTAGTGTCAGAGGCGATCTTCTAGATGGGCCTTTATAGGCCTCAATCATGTAGCTATAGATATTAGCTCCCAACACATTTCCACTGCTGTCTGCCTTCTCAAGTTCTCTATCATTTCATCCATGAGAATTTAGTTGAGTATATTGACATGAGCATTTCTAAAAAAGCTGAGATTACCATAAAATTCCAGGGGTTAGTACATTTTTCATTACAATGAACTGTCTTGCCAGAGCCAATTTTTAATTTTTTCCCTACTGAGTTGTTTGTCTTTTATACACTTCTGAGAGTTCTTTGTATATTATAGATATCTACTTAACTCATTATTGCTCTTTATGAACATACTTGTCTTGATTGCAGCATTTGTCTTTAGATTTTGTGGCACTTTGTGCCATACCAAGCGTTCCATATTTATGGAGCCTAGTGTACCCTCAGGATCTCCTTACATTCCTCCACCACCAGATCCTGTGTGCAGTCACCTAAATGTTTTTCTTTCACTGAGAGGCATGACCCCTCAAGTCTGAACTCCACTCTATACTGTGTGCCACTGACCTGCGGGCCTGCTCGTTCATCTACACCATGTGTACCCAATTCTGGTTGACACGACATGTGGCTAATATTCTGACATCCCATAAGCCTCTCTGACATTCTTTTATTGGTTAGTCTTGGGAGTTTGGTTTTCCACATAAATCATGTGGTAATTTTGCCCAACAGTAAAAAAAAATAAAACTAATTTCCACTCGAATTTGAATTGCTAACTTGGGAGAATGTATACTTTCATCGTTATTGTTTCTTTCACTTTTCTATCAAGTATTTGATATGTCTTTCTGTTTCTGAAATATGGTACATTTTCATGGTTCTTATTAGATGGGTCTTGTAGTTTACTTGTTAAATCTAACTGTAGTTATTTTATAGTTCTTTTCATTGTTGTGACAGAAAATTTTCTTGTTTCTATTTCTGTGAGTTTATTGCAAATACAGAGAAGCTATAAATTTTATTTAGCTCCTATCTAAATGTGGCTATCTCACCATATTCTCTTATTAATTTTACTGTGTATAACCTGGCTCTCCCGAGTTTCCTAGATGTATGATCATACTTGCTAGGACTGCTAGAAAAATGGTAAATAATTTGGCAGTATAAAATGGCAACAGGAGCCGGGCTTGGTGGCTCAGCCTGTAATCCCACTCCTTTGGGAGGCTGAGGAGAGTGGATTGACTGAGCCCGCGGGTTCGAGACCCGCCTGGGCAGGTGAGACCTCATCTCTACAATAAAACAAAATATTAGCTGGGTGTGGTAGTGCGTGCCTGTAATTCCAGCTACTCGGGAGGCTGAGGTGGAAGGATCGCTGGAGCCCAGCAGGTCAAGGCTGCGGTGGCCGGGAGCGGCCGCTGCACTCCAGTCTGGGCAACAGAGTGAGACCCCAACTCAAAATAAAATAAAATAAAATAAAATGGCAACAGGGAGATTTCTAACTAGCTACTGATTGTAAAAAGCAGTTTAAATGTCATACACAAGAAATGAATTACGCAAATGACTGAGACTCATTCCTCTCTGCTCTATTTTTCAAGTTGCTCCTATATTTCAACCTATGTCCTTGCTCCTCTTCCACAAGCTCCATCTCTCCCTCAACTTCTAAATTGTACTTCCAGTGAGAGTCCTAGGCTTCTGATGCCCAGGTGGGAGAGAAGAGAAGTGGTCCTGACTTTCAAGGGACCATTAAAAATGCATACCCATCCAGCCGTGCTCGATGGCTCAGCCGGTAATCCTGTGCCTTGGGAGGCTGAGGTGAGTGGATTGCCTGAGCCCGCGAGTTTGAGACCTGCCTGGGCAACTTGGTGAGACCTCATCTCTACAATAAATCAAAAATCAGCCGGGCATGGTAGTGCATGCCTGTAGTTCCAGCTACTAGGAAGGCTGAGGTGGAAGAATTGCTGAAGCCCAGCAGATCAAGGCTGCAGTGGCCCAGAGCGGCCACTACACTCCAGTCTGGGTGACAGAGTGAGACTCCAGTTCAAAAAAAAAACCAACCTTTTAAGAACTACCTAATGAAAATGTTTAAATGCCGTGATTATAAACACACTCAGATCACACTGCATTGCTCTGTAGTAAGATGAGCTAATGGCATCTAGTGTTCTCAGATCCTGTCTTTCTGAGACTTTTGAATGTCTCAACCTCTTTATTTATATAAGATGCCCTTTATTGCAGCATTTGAAGGTCTTCCACACTTGGCTCCCTCCAGCAGTCCCTTCTCCACGGAGTCTGCTATTTTGGCCACGTCCAACTGCAGTGGACCTCCAAGACTCTCCTAACTTCCCCTTGCCACTGTATCTATTTAAAGCAACCACCAACTCTCTTCTCTGTTTATTTTTCTTCTTAGCCTATTGATTTGTTTGTGTTCATCTAATTATATTCTTTTTAACCTCTTTGAAGATAAAAATCATGTCTTATTCTTCTTTGTATATCTAATATCGATCATATAATATAGACCCAAGTGTTTGTTGAATGAATATAAGAATAAAATGAAACAAAAATAATTATCTGAGAGATTATCTTATATAGAAAATATTTTTAATGTCTACATTTACAGTGAGATGCAAAGTTGACATAATGCATGCCTAATTAATAAAAACTACATTTAAAAATCTTCCCAAATGAAGAATAAATTTGATAATATTTTGATAAAATTATTGACCCTTCTAGACATGGTAAATGTTAGATTTCAAGACAGTAATACCTAGCGATACTGAAATTTCCTTTTATCTTTTTTTCTGTGAATTACACATCAACTTATCAATTTAAAATTTACATTTTAAACTAAACTTTAAATTATTTTGAAAAATAAATCAAACAAAGTTGCCTAAGTCTCTAGATCTGTCTGGGATCTGATGAGAACTCTGAAATCTCTCTTAAGAAGAATACAGATGAAAAAAAACTGCATATGAACTAACAGCTTCAAGAGCCTCTAATCTAAAAGTTTGTGGCTACCTTGCAGAATAAGCATCAAAATATTTAACTTAATTTGGGTGAACTTTGAAGGTTCTCAAAAATTATGACAAAAAAACTATCTCAAGCATTGTGTTTCATAGAAACAGAAAGTAGAATGGTGGTGGCCAGGGACTGGGAGAAGGGTACAATAAGGAGTAACTTTTTAACTGGCAGAGTCTCAGTTCACAAGATGAAAATGTTCTGGAGATAGATGAGGGTGATAGTTACATAATAACATAAAAGCATTTGAAGCCACTATGTTACAGGCTGAACTGTGGCCCCCCACACACCCCAAAATTCACATTTTGAAGTCCTAACCTCCAGAACTTCAGATGTGACTGTATTTGTAAACAGGGTCTTTAGAGTGGTAGCAATTAGGTTAAATGAGGTCATTAGGGTCAGGCCTAGACAAATGTCCTTGTAAGAAGAGTAGGACACAGAGAAAATAAAGACCAAATGAAGACACCAGAGGAAAATGGCCATTTACAAGCCAAGCAGAGAGGCCTTAGAAGAAATCAATCCTGCAGACGTCTTCTAGCCTCCAGACTGTGAGGACATACATTTATGGTGTTTAAGTCAGCGGTCCCCAACCTTTTTGGCACCAAGGACTGTTTTCATGGAAGACAATTTTTCCACAAACCAGCAGGGCAGGGAGGGATGTGCAGTCAAACCTCACTGTTAATGTACATCTGTATTTGCAGCCACTCCCAGCGCTAGCAGCACTGCCTCAGATCCACCTCAGATCATCAGGCATTAGATTCTCTTAAGAAGCTGCACCCTAGATCCCTCACATGTGCAGTTCACAATAGGGTTCATCCTTCTTTGAGAATCTAATGCCACTGATCTGAGAGAAGGCAGAGACTGGGCAGTAATGTGAGTGATGGAGAGTGACTGAGAATACAGAGGAAGCTTTGCTCCCTTGCCCACCACTCACTTTCTGCTGTGCAGCCCAGTTCCTAACAGGCCATGGACCTACACAGATCCGTGGTCCGGGGGCTAAGACTTCTGGTTTAAACCACCAGGTATGTGGTATTTGTAAAGCAGCCCAAGAAAACTAATACAGCGTATTTTAAACCTCAATTAAAAATAAACTAAAATACTTAATGACAAAAAACCTCAAATTGCTTTAAAGCACTTTACAATGTATACTCTAAAAATCTATCCATATTATATATAAAGAGCACATTAACACTAACAACAAAAAAATAGATAAATTTGGCATCATAAAATTTTAAAACTTTTGTGTATCAAAGGACAAAATCAACAAAACAAAAAAAACTACAGAATGGGAGGAAAGTTTTACAAATCACACATCTGAAAAGGAGCTTACATCAAGAATATATAAATATGACAACTCAATAAAACAATTAATAATTCTTCCTTCCTTATCAAGGACAGTCTTCGGTGGTCTATGGTGGTCAGAACATGGTGAATACTTGTGCAGTTTGGTACCCCTGTCTTGATTCCTGTTAAAGCACCAGCGGTTTCAATAAATCCCTGCTGAAAAAATGAACAGCAGCTCACTGATAGCAACTCTAAGAAAATAGAAACAATGTATAAGATGGAATACACTTTTACTCAGAAAATGTCTCCCAGCCAATATAAAAGATATTTCTTTATGTATACAACGATATTTGAAAGCTGGCAATTTGTTTTCAGTAACTTTTTAAAAATGCCTTGTACTTATTAAAAATTCCAAACATGTTTTTATTTTCTATGTTACTTTTTGCTGAAATATTTGAAAGTCTTATTTTTCTAAACTTTTATTTCAACAGTTTTGGAGGTACAGATAGTTTTTAGTTACATGGCTGTTTTGCACAGTGGTGAAGAAGCAGCTTTTATCAATCAAGGATATGTTCAAGAATTTTCTTAAGAACGGCAGTATTGGCCAGGCTCGGTGGCTCAGCCTGTAATCCCACGCTTTGGGAGGCTGAGGAGAGTGGGTTGCCTGAGTCCGTGGTTTCGAGACCTGCCTGGGCAACTTGGCAAGACTTCATCTCTACAATAAATCAAAATTCATTCGGGCGAGGTAGCACACACCTGTAATTCTGGCTACTTGGAAGGCTGAGGTGGAAGGATCACCAAAGCCCAGCAGGTCGAGGCTGCAGTGGCCAGGAGCGGCCACTGCACTCCAGTCTGGATGACAGAGTGTGACTCCAACTCAAAAAAAGAAAAAAAGAACGGCAGTATTTTTCCAAAGTTACTCAAACTGCAGCTCACAAATAATCTTGAGTATCACTATGAGATATTTACTTAGTCAATATTTCACAATTAATTAAAATGTTTGCTCATTTTTATTTTCTTGAAAAGATTTTTCTGTTTTTTTCTTGCTTCATGTTGCTATCAAGAAGGATGAGGTGTCTGTTTATGAACAGATACTTCTCAAAGAAAGGCATTCAAGCAGCTAATAAACATATAAAAATGTTCAGCTTTGCTAAACATTAGAGGAATGCAAATCAAAACTACAATGAGACATCACCTCACACTGGTCAGGATGGGTATCATTAAAGTGTCAAAAAACAACAGAGGTTTGCAAGGCTGTAGAGAAAAGGGAATACTTCTACACTGTTAGTGGGAATGTAAGCTAGTTCAACCTCTGCAGAATGCAGCATGGCATTTTATCAAAGAACTAAACACTGAGGTATCATGTGATCCAGCAATCTGTCTTCTGGGAATGTACCCAGAAAAATATAAGTTGTTGTGCCAGAAAGACATCTGCACAAGTATGTTCATTGCAGCACTATTCCATTAGTAAAAAAACATGGAACTAATCCAGATGCCCATCAAAAGTGGACTGGATAAAGAAAGTGTGGTACATATACACGATGGAATACTACACAGTCATAAAGAACAAAGTCATGGCCTTTGCAACAGCATGGATGCAGCTGGAGGACATCATTTTAAGTGAACTATCATGGAAACAAAGAACCAAGTGCCACATTCTCTCAGAAATGGGCCCTGAACTTTGGGCATGTGGGAAAAAGGGGGAAACAG
>NW_007232798.1:39896-70650 GCF_000164805.1 Carlito syrichta | reverse complement strand
CTACAGGGTGCCTGAATGAAACGTCATTGTACACCTACCCTTAACTGTACCCCACAAAACCATAATAAAAAATACTGATTAATGAAAGAAATGGAGAGGAGATGGGGGGGTCTAAGGACTTGAGTAGCCAAAGAAGACTTGAATGGGTACACTGGGAGCTGGAGCTAATGGAGCACGTGCCTAAAGCCCTGTGGTGCTTCTTAGTAAATGAAAGACTGTAATGATGATATGCGCAGTGTGGTGCCTTTATTTGAAAAATCTGTACAGGAATTGCAGGCAGGGGACGCTGATGAGCCAGTGCATGAAAGTGTGAAGAGTAGAATTTTTTTTATAGAAGAATTCAGCAGAGTTTATATGCTGGTTTTACTTCTTAGTAGGTTACTTTGAGTAATTTGTAACCTAGGTAATAGAGGTTAGATGAGGATTCATGAAAGAATGCTGATGAAGAACTCAGTACACGGTAAGTTTGTAATGAATGCTTATTACCATTGCTGTTATTAATTCTGTGATATCAAGGAACATTAAACAAGTGTACTCGTGTTTTATTGCTTCTATAACAAATTACCAAAACCTTAGCATCTTAAATTAATACCTACTCATTAACTCAAAGTTCTGTTGGTCAGGAATTAGAGTGACTTGACTGGGTTATCTTCTTGGGATATCGCAAGGCTGAAATCATACTGCCAACTGGGCGGGGCTTTTATCTGGAAGCTCTAGGGAAAGAACTTCCAGTTTTATCCAAATTGTTGAAAGAATTTAGTTCCTTGTTGCTGTAGGACTGAGTCTCCATTTATTTGCTGCCAGGAATCACTCTCTGTTTCTAGATGTTGCTCACATTCCTTTTTACATAACACCATCTTCAAAACAGCAACATTGCCTCAAGTCCTACTCACATTTTTAGTATCTCTGACTTCTTCTACCATCACCCAGAGAAAACTCTCTGCTGTTAAAAGACTCATGAGGACGTTAGGCCCACCTGAACAATCTACCTTTCTCAAAGTCAACTGATTAGTAACCTTGATTACATCTTTTAAAAATCTCTTTTGTCTTAGACCTACCATAGTTTTATGCCTCATCATATTTACAGGGGAAATAATTATACAGGAGAAGAATTATCAAGGATCATGTGAGAATTCTGCCCTGTCACACCAAGTGAAGACCTCTTAAGGAGTTGATTTGTATGACTGCAGAGTGTGGTAGAAAGAGAAGAAAGTTGAAAATAGGAGACCAAGGATTTGGAGTAGCCATGTGGAAATCACATTCAATTTGCACCTGCTCTTTCTCAAATATATCTCTGGACAGCTTTCCTAACCCAGTACTTGAGTCACCTGAGTATTTCAAGTTATATTAGTCCACTGATCACTCTGCTGAGATTGATGTGGGTTCATTGATATTACCAATGTACTTGCTACAATTCCAGTGTTGATTTCCAACATGATAAATATGCCTTATTTGTCCTCATCCAAGTCATATGAGAAAAAGAATTATTAGGACAGGGTTACAGAAGAAGCTGGTCATCTTTCCCTTGACAATACCCTCCAGGTTCACAGTAATTGTTAATCAACATACTTTGGTTATGGTTATATAACTCCATAATTATATTCCTAATTTAGTTGACATCAGAATCTGTGCTCTTTTACTCCTCAGACATCATGAAGGATGCAGCCAAATTCCTTGTTGAAGTCTAATTATTCTCTTTCCATTGCTGGATTCCTGCTATAATTTAAATGGTTGTGTGCCTTTCAACGTGCATGTTAAAACTTAATCCTCTAATGCAACAGTATTAAGAGGTGGGGCCTTTAGAGGGTGATTAGGTCATGAAGATTTCACCCTCGTGGCACCTTGAACTTAATATTCTGGCATCTTGATCTTGGACTTCCAGCCTTCAGAACTGTGATAAATAATTTTCTGTTCTTTATAAATTACCCAGTTCTAGGTATTTTGCTATAGCATCAGGAATAGGCAAAGCCAGTACATCAATTTCATTCTTCCAGCTCTGGTTCCATTTCTTTTAATACAGCCTGAGACTGAATATTCACAAATTTCAAGAGTATTAATGGTGTCTTGGTAGAGCATTATTACAGATACCTGGAGTAGGAAAGGTCAACTGTAAGATGCCACATTGTGATGGAAGAACTAATTATGGAGCACATCATACTCTCTGTGGTTTCCATTGGTTTATTTGTGTGTGTGTGTGTGTGTGTTTGTGTGTTATTTATTTATTTATTTGTTTATTTATCTATTTATCTATTTATTTATTTCTTGAGTTGGAGTCTCATTCTATTGCCCAGGCTGGAGTGCAGTGTTGTTGTTTTTTTCTAATAATTTTTTTTTTAATATTCAGGGTTAGGTATACAAATGTTCAGTATTCAGGTATCCTTGCTGATGAGATGTGCCCTCCCCAACAGAAGGGTACTATGGCTCCTACATTGCAATAGGGAATAAAACCAGAGAAATACAGTCATGTGTCACTTAATGACAGGAATACATTCTGCAAAATGCACCATTAAGATACTTAGTTGTTGTATTAACATAATAGAGTGTACTTACACAAACCTAAATGGTGTAGCCTACTGCACACCTAGGCCTATTGCTTCCCAGCCATAAGCCCATATAGCATATGACTGCACTAAATACTGTAATTTGTGCAAGTGCAGAAGAGATACAGTAAAAATATGGTATAAAAGAACAAAAATGGTACACTTATAACCAGGGCACTTACCATGAATAGAGCTTGTAGGACTGGAAGTTGCTCTGGGTAAGTCAGTGAGTAAGTGAACGTGAATGTCTAGGACATTACTGTACATTACAGTAGACTTTATTAACACCACACACTTGGCCTACACTAAAATTATAAAAATAATTTTCTTTTTCAATAGTAAATTAACCTAAGTTTAGTGTAATTTTTTTACATTATTACAAACTTCTAATTTTTTTAAACTTTTGACTCTTATAATAATGCTTATCTTAAAACACAAGCACATTGTACAGCTGTACAAAAGTTATTTTCTCTCTTTTTTATCAATATTTTTTCTTATGATATTGTGGGGTACAGTTAAGGGTTAGGTATACAAATATGCTTCATTCAGGCACCCTTGTTAATAAGAGGTGTGTCCCCATCCCTGGACAAATATTTACTACCATTAATTCCATCTCCCTTCCTCTCCCTCCCCACAGTTTCTCACCACTGTCAGTCATTTTCTTATTGTATTACATTGAATGTTCAAGGTTCACTATATGAGTGAGAATATGTGATACTCGGATCTTTGTTTCTGTGAGAGATCACTCAGTATTATAGACTCTAGTTCCATCCAGGTTGCTACGAAATTCATGATTTTGTTCTTTTTTATGGCTGTGTAGTATTCCACCATGTATATGTACCACATTTTTTTAATCCAGTCCTCTTTTAATGGACAGCATGGTTGCTTCCAGGTTCTTGCTTTTGTGAACAATGTTCCGATAAACATACGTGTGCAGGTATCTTTTTGATAGAGTGATTTGAGTGTCAGGGTGTATTCCCAGTAGAGGGATTGCAGGGTCATATGGGAGGTCAATATTTAGAACTTTTAGGAATCACCATACTGT
Source organism: Carlito syrichta (assembly GCF_000164805.1). Taxonomy (NCBI): domain Eukaryota; kingdom Metazoa; phylum Chordata; class Mammalia; order Primates; family Tarsiidae; genus Carlito; species Carlito syrichta. The sequence goes on along the minus strand of NW_007232798.1, from coordinate 67,065 downwards.
TTTCCACAGAGGTTGCACTAGTTTGCACTCCCGCCAACAGTGTAGAAGTGTTCCCTTTTTGCCACACCCTCTCCAGCAACTGTTATTTCTTGAGTTGTTGATAATTGCCATTCTGACTGGAGTTAGCTGGTATCTCAGTGTGGTTTTGATTTACATCTCCCTGATGATTAGTGAGGTTGAACATTTTATCATATGTCTGTTAGCTACTCAGATGTCTTCCTTTGAGAAGTGTCTGTTCATATCTTTTGCCCATTTTATAATGGGGTTGTTTGTTTTTTCTTTTCAGCACATTTGAGTTCCTTCTAAATCCAAGATGTTAAGCCTTTGTCAGACCTGGAGTTGGCAAATACTTTTTCCCAGTCTGTAGGCTGTCTCCCTGCTCTCTTGATGGTTTCTTTGGTTTTGCAGAAGCTTGTCAGTTTAATGAGGTCCCACTTGTCTATTTTATCTCTTATGGCCCATGGGTTTTGGGTTTTTTTCAGGAATTGGATGCCACTTCCAATTTCCATGAGGGTATGGCCTTCATTTTCTAAGGTTCTTATGGTTTGAGATTTTACATTTAGGTCTCTGATCCATTTAGAGTTAATTTTTGTGTATAGGGATAGATAGGGGTCCTGTTTCAATCTTCTGCATGTGGTCAGCCAGTTTTCCCAGCACCATTTATTGAATAGTTTCTCCTCTCACCACTGGTAGTTGGTGGAGGCTTTGTCGAAGATGAGTTGGTTGAGAAATTGAGGTTTTGCTTCTGGAATCTCAATTCTATTCCACTGGTCTATGCCTGTTCCTGTACCAATACCAAGCTGTTTTGATTATTGTAGCTTTATAGTAAAGTTTGTAGTCTGGTGATGTGGTACTACCTGCTTTGTTTTTGTTTTTGTTTTTGTTTTGTTTTGCTGAGGATTGTTCTGGCTATTCTTGGTCATTTGTGTTTCCATATGAATTCCTGTGTTTTTTTTCCTGGGTCTGAGAAGAATGTTGCTGGTAATTTGATGGATATTGCATTAAATCTGTAGATTGTCTTAGGTAAGATGGACATCTTCATAATGTTGATTCTTCCAACCCATGAGCATGAGATATTTTTCAACTTGTTTGTGTCATCTATGATTTCTTTGATCAGTGTTTTGTAGTTTTCATTGTAAAGGTCTTTCACATTTCCACTTAGGAAGATGCCAAGGTATTTCATGTTTTTTGTGGCTATTGTGAATGGGATTGTGGTTTTTATTTAGGTTTCTATTTGTTTATTATTGGTGTAAAGAAATGCGATTGTCTTCTGCCATTTATTTTATATCCTGAGACTTTGCCAAAGTCCTTTATCAGTGTAAAGAGGTTTTTGACAGATTCTCTTGGGTTTTCAAGGTACATGATCATGTCATCTGCAAAGAGAGATAGCTTGACTTCCTCTTTTCCTATTTGAATACCCCTGATTGCCATCTCTTCTCTGATTGCTCTAGCCAGGACTTCCAATACTATATTGAACAGGAGGGGTAAGAGTGGGCATCCTTGTCTTCTTCCAGTTTTCAGTGGAAATGGTTCCAGTTTTTGTCCGTTTAGGAGTATACTGTCTGTGGGTTTCTCATAGATGGCTTTTACTATTTTGAGGTATGTTCCCCATATGCCTAGCTGTTCGAGGGTTTTTATCAAGAAGGAGTGCTGGATTTTATCAAAAGCTTTTCCTGCATCTAATGATATAATCATGTGGTTTTTGTTTTGACATCTGTTGATGTATTTAATTACATTCATGGTTTTACGAATGTTGAACCAGTCTTGTGTCCCAGGGATCAAGCCTACTTTGTCATGATGGATGATTTTTGAGATGTGTTGTTGAATCCGATTCACTAGGATCTTGTTGAGAGCTTTAACATCTATGTTCATCAAAGATATTAGCCTGTAGTTCTCTTTCTTTGTTGGGTCTTTATCTGGCTTGGGTATCAATGTGATGTTAGCTTCGTAAAATGATTTGGGAGAGTTCCGTCTTTCTCAGTTGCCTGGAATACCTTCAGTAGGATTGGTATCAGCTCCTCCTTAAATGTCTTGTAGAATTCAGCTGGAAAGTCTTCTGGTCCAGGGCTTTTTTTTGGTAGGTATTTTCTTATTACGTAGTCAATTTCCTTGATTGTTATTGGTCTATTTACGGTCTCAATTTCTTCTTTTTTCAACCTAGGCAGGTTTTGTGATGACAGAAAGTTCTCCATTTCCTTAAGGTTTTCAAGTTTGTTTCCATACAAGTGTACGTAGTAGTCTCTAATGATCTTTTGTATTTCTTCAGGGTCAGATGTGACTTCATCTTTTGTGTTTCTGATTGTGTTTATTTGGGCTTTTTCTCTCTTTTTCTTGGTCAGTTTAGCTAGGGGACCATTGATCTTGTTTATCCTTTCAAAGAACCAGCTTTTTGTTTCATTGATTTTTTGTATTATCTTTTTGTCTTCTATGTCCTGGATTTGGGCTTTTATTTTGGTGATCTGGATTTTTCTGCTGAAATTAGGGTTTTTGTGGTCTTGCTTTTCCAGCTTTTTCAGGTAGCTTCTTAGGCTGTTAATTTGTGATCCTTCCATTTTCTTCATGTGCATTTGTAGGGATATAAATTCCCCTCTTACTACAGCTTTCATGATGTCTTAGAGATTTTGGTAAGATGTTTCTTTATTTTCATTTGTTTCCAGGTATCTTTTAATCTCTGTTTTGATTTCATCATTGATCCAGGAGTTGTTTAGCATCATGTTATTTAGTGTCCATGTCTTTGTGGGTTTCAGGGGAAACTTGGTGTTAATGATTATTTTTATTCCACTGTGGTCCGAGAAGGTACATGATAAAATTTCATTCCCTTTAAATTTGCTTATGCTTGATTTATGGCCAAGTATGTGGTTGAACTTAGAGTACGTTCCATGTGGTGATGAGTAGAATGTGTATTCGGTGGTCTTTGGATGGAGGGTTCTGTAGGTATCATTAAGTTCATTTGATCAAGAGTCACCTTTAGGTTTTGGATCTCGTTGCTGATTTTTTGTCCTGATAATCTGTCTAGGGTTGTGAGTGGGATATTAAAGTCCCCTGCTATGATGTTATTGGAGTCGATATCTTTTTTTAGTTTACCTAGGAGCTGCTTTATGAAAGTTGGTGCTCCTATGTTTGGTGCATATATGCTTAGCATGAATATTTCTTGTTTATGGATTAAACCTTTTATCATTATGTAGTGGCCTTCTGCATCTTTTTTAATTTTTGATAGCTTAAAGGGTATTTTTTCTGAGATTAACATCGCGACTCCTCCTTTCTTTTGTGTATCATTCGCCTGAAAATTTGTTTCCCATCCTCTTACTTTGAGTCTGTGTATGTCCCTTCTAGTGAGGTGAGTCTCTTGAATCCAATAGATTGTTGCCTGGTGATATTTTATCCATTTTGCCATTCTATGTCTTTTCAGTGGTGCATTTAGATCATTCACAATCAAACTAATTATTGAAATGTGAGAGTTGATCCCTATCATAATGTTCTTACAGAGTTGTTGTTCTTCCTGTTTGTGTGTTGTCTTTCTTTTGGTTTTTAAGTTGGATCATGTGTGTTTTTAATCTTTTGCCTGTACTCTTGTGAAGAACGTTGTTGTTCTTTTTTCCTTTTCTTCTGTGTTCAATACTTTCTTAAGTGTTTCTTGTAGAGATGGTCCTGTGGCAGCGTAGGTTCTTAGGGATTGGATATCTGGGAACAATTTCTATTCTCCCTCACTAATGAAGCTTAGCTTGGCTCAGTAGGTTATTCTTGGTTGAAATTGTTTATCTTTTAGAACTTTGAAGATAGGGCTCCAAGCTCTCCTAGCCTGGAGGATTTCTGTAGATAAATCTGCTGCTATTTCAATTGGTCTTCCCTGGTACATAGTCTGACCTTTTTCTCTTGCTGCCTTTAGGATTTTTTCTTTTATACCTACTTTGTTTAGGTGAATTATTATGTGTCTGGGAGTTGGTCTTCTCATTTGTTGTCTTTCACGGGTTCTCTGAATCTCTTGTGTTTGAATTTTTTCATTCCTGATGAGATGAGGGAAATTTTCTTGAATGATTACATGAAATGTTTGTTCCAGTGTGGCCTCTGTTTCTCCCTCTGCCTCAGGAAAGCCAATTACTCTTAGGTTCGGTCTCTTGAAGTAATCATTCATCTCTTGAAGGTTTTGTTCTGTCTTTTTGAGCTTCTTTTCTATGCTTTTGACAGTTTGGGTTAGTTCTGTGTTTTGGTCTTCGAGTTCTGAGATTCTTTCTTCTGCTTAGCTAATTCTGCTTTCCATGCTTATAAGTTTGTTATTTATTTCCATCACAGTATTCTCTACTGCTGTTATTTCTGACATCATTTCCTTCCTATTTTCCTCTTGTCTCTCCTCATTTTTTAAATTCTCTCTATTAATGTCTTGATGTCTGGGTTTGTTGCATGTGACCAGTCATTCTGGGGGCTCTTCATTGTTTGTGTTCCAGAATCTGTTTTCTCAGTGTCTGATCTCCCAGGGGTCTGTGTGAGACCTATATTCTTCTTTTAGTTTTTCTTCATTTGTGCAGTTCCCCCCCCTGCTTTTTCCTTCCCTCCATGTCACCGTCTTCTTTAATTCTGTTATTCAGGGGTAGAGGGATTGGTTTTACTTCTGTTTGTTCAATCTCCTATTTTTTATGTATACCCTCTTACCTTGTTCAATTCTGCAGTTGCACTGTAGGTGGGGGGTGGTCCTTTTTGCAGTTTTGAGATTTACATAAGGGGGGAGCTGTGATTCAAAATCTATCTGTAGGTTCTAGTATTCACTGACATGTGTATGGATAATCTGAAGCCCACTTCCCACTGCCTTGGAATCTGTCCGTGCAGTGGGGCTGTAGGTTTACTCCCTGAAATGAAATGTGATTAGCAGTGGGATGATAATGGAGCAGACAGTGCGGGGAAGAGGGGGGTGGAGAGAGAGAGGAGTAAGGGGGGAAACAGACAAGCATACCAACAAATGGAGAGAGAGAGAGAGAGACCTAAACTGAAACAGATAAAAATAATAGACCACAGTTACAGACTAACCAACTCCCATACAAAATAAAATAAAATAAAACATATAATGATGCTAACACACAAGCTAACCAACCACCTTATTGGTGTGCTGTTCCTCTATACAAAGATATGGTTTACAGAGAGGAGAAAAGAAGAAAAGGAAGAGAAGAAAAAACAGTAGGAATAGAATTAAGTCATTAAACTAACAAAACCAATCAAGCACACTATGAGACTTTTTAAGTCCAATGTCCTTTCAGCTCTGATATCTAGCTGTCTTTTCAAGCTGGTACATTAGTTTACAGTTAGGGTCAGTTGCCCCTGGCCTGCTGTGAAGGACAGTTAAGATCACCCTCCATTCACCACTCAAATCTGGCCTGTGTCTGTTTTTCAAGGTTGTTTCTCCCGTTTCGGTGTTGTTACCTTGAATCGCCAGCAGGTGGTGCTATCTCAGCTGCTCGCCCCAGAGGGGGTGGAGCCAGACAGGAGTCGGGCAGAGGCTGGAGATGGGAGCCTGCCTCAGGGCACATTGGAGGAGACCCACAGAAGGCAGGATGTCATGGTGGCAGCAGAGGTGGCAGCGATCCCAGCAGATCTTGCCTGCAGGGGCTTCAAGGACTGAAGTCATGAATCGCCTCAGGCACGGGTGGCACAATGCACTATGGCCACCACGGAGGTCACGGTGGCGCCGGCGGCTACTGTGTCTGCGGCTGTAGTGGCTGTCCAGACAGCTGCAATGTCCCAGCGGTGGCGAGGCTGAGCTCCGTGTGAAGAGCAGACTACTGACATTGGGGCCACAGCCCCAGGGGAGAGAGCCAGAGACCCTGTGCGTTCTCCTTTGCAGAGGGTTTCATAGACCAGGTTGCCCATTGCCATCTTGCCGGAAGTCCATTTTTTTTCTTTATATTCTTATTCTATAAGCTTTTTCTACTTTAAAATGTTATTTATTTATTTTACTTTTCAAACTTTTTATTAAAAACCAAGACACAAGCACACACATCAACCTAGGCCTAACCTGGGTCAGGATAATAAGTATCACTTTCTTCCACCTCTACCTGTTACCCCACTGGGAGGTCTTTGTGGCAATAACACCCATGGAGCTGTCATCTCCTGTGATAACAGTGCCTTCTTCTGAAATACCTCCTGAATGGAGCTAATTATCATCTCAAAAGGCACAATCCTGAATCCCATAATCCCAAATGCTAAACTCCTGAAAAATCAAAATCCTGAAATATAATTCTGGAAAATATAATTTAAAAATTTATTTAAAAGGTATTTATTTACATTTTTAAGAAGGGATTTATCTGAGAAACATAAAAACATGCAGGAGCAATTTACACAATAAAATAGGCAGCAATAACATATATTTTTGCAACCATGAACACTAAGGTACACTAATGAAAGTCACATGGGTATAACAGCTATAAGCAAATGAACCATATTCACAAAGAAATAGGTTAAAAAGCAAAATGCATAAGCATATCACTGTGGTTGGCAATTGTGTCCTCCCAGATTTATAAGTGAAGTCATATGAAATATCATGACCGATGATCTAAGCTTTTTGATGTGATCAGTCAAAAACCTTGATGGGTCACCACCACATCTATCAACCAAAGAAACAACATCTTAAGAAATGTTATCTTTCACAAATGCAAATGTACAAAAAGTACATCTCTTAACTATTAATATTATTAAGTGTTAAAGAAGTCTGTGCTTTAAGTGTACCCTAAACCTCTGTACACATTGTACCTGATAGGTGATTTTTCATCCCTCCAGCCTTTCTGCCCTCCATCTTCTGAATCTCAAATGTCCATTATATCAGTCTATACACTTTTTCAGATCCTTAGTTTGGCTCTCATTTATAAATGAGAACATGCAGTGTTTGGTTTTCCAATCCTCCTGTGTTAGTTCACTTAGGATGATGTTCTCCAATTCCATCCAAATTGTTGCAAAGACATTATTTCATTCTTTTTTATGGCTGAAAAGTGTTCCATTATATATGTGAAAAGGCTAAATGTAAATAATTTTCATTATCTACTTTTCAGTTAATGGGCATTTAGTTTGATTCCACATCTTTATAATCATGAATTGTACTGTGATAAACTTACAAGTGCAGGTGTCTTTTTTTGTATATTGACCTCTTTTTTTGTGTAAACATATAGTAGTAGGATTGCTGAATCAAATGGTAGATCTTTTATTTCTTTGAGACATCTCCATACTGATAAAGATTGTACTAATTCACGCTCCCATCAACAGAGTATAAGCATTCCATTTTCATCACATCCAGGGCATCTATTTTTTAAAAAATTTTAAATTATGGCCATTCTGATTGGTATAATGTGGCTTCTTATTGTGGTTTTAATTTGCATTGCTCTGATAATTGGTGATCAGTACTTTTTCATATATTTGTTGACTATATATCTTCTCTTGAAAGATGTCTATTCATATCATTTGCCAGTTTTTAATGGGATTGCTTACTGTTTTTTTGCTGATTTATTTGAGTTCTTTCTAAATTCTGGGTATTAATCCTTTGTCAGATGTATAGTTTGTGAATATCGTCTCCCATTCTGTATGTTGTCTATTTACTTAATTATTTCTTTTGTTGTACAGAAGGTTGTCAGTTTAATTATCTCATTTATTTATTTTGTTATTGTTGCATTTGCTTTTAGGGTTATTGCCATAAGTTATTTACCTAGGTTGATGTCCAAAAGAGTTTTTTCTAAATTTTCTTCTAGGATTTTATGACTTCAAGTCTGACATTTAAGTCTTTAATCTACTCTGTGAGGAATCTAGTTTCGTTTTTCTGCAAGTAGCTAGCCAATTTTCCCAGCACCGTTTGCTGAATAGAGTGTCTTTTCCCTTTGTGTGTTTTTTTGTTTGCTTTGTTGAAGATCAACTGGTTGTAGGTATTTGGGTTTATTTATTGATTATTTATCCTGTTCCATTGGTCCATGTTTCTGCTCTTGTACCAGTACCATGCTATTTTGGTTACTATGACCTTGTGGTATAATTTGAAGTCAGGTAATGTGATGTCTCCAGCTTTGTTCTTTTCGCTTAGAATTGGCTATTCTGGTTCCTTTTTTGTTCCATATGAATTACAGGGTTGTTTTTTCTACTTTTGTGAAAGATGATGTTGGTAGTTTGATAGGAATTGCATTAAATCTATAAATTAGTTTGTGTAATGTGATCATTTTAACAAAGTTGATTCTTTCAATCCATGAACATGAGATGTTCTTCCATTTGTTTGTGTCCACTACAATTTCTTTCATTAGTGTGTTGTATTCTCCTTGTAAGTATCTTTCACCTCCTTGGTTAAATATATTCCTAGGTAATTTAGCTTTTTGGCTGCTACTGTAAATGAAATTACGTTCTTGATTTAATTCTCAACTTGGTTGTTATTGGTGTTTATCAGTGTCACTGATTTGTGTGTGTTGATTTTGTATCTGAGATGTTACAAAATTTATTTATCAAGTACAGGAGGATTTGGGGACTCTTTAGGATTCTCTAGAAATAAGAGTATATTGCCAGCGTAAAAAGATAGTTTGATTTCTTCTTTTCCAATTTGGTTATGTTTTACTTCTTTCTCATGACTGATTGCTCTGTTTAGAACTTTCAGTACTATGTTTAACAGGAGAGGTGAAAGTGGGCATCCCTGCTTTGTTCCAGTTCTGAGAGGGAATGCATTCAATTTTTCTTAGTTCAGGATGACATTGTCTGTGAGTTTGTCATACATAGCTTTTGTTATTCTGATGAATGCTTTTTCTATGCCCATTTTTCTGAGGGTTTCTTATCATGAAGTAATGCTGGATTTTGTCAAATGCTTTTTCTGCATCTATTGAAATGATCAAATAAATCTTGTCTTTAATTCTGTTTACATGGTGGATTGTGTTTACTGACTTGTGTAACATGAACAACCCTTGCATACCTGGGATAAAACCTACTTGACCGTGGTGGATTTTTTCTTAATGTGCTGTTGAATTTAGTTTGCTACTATTTTTTGGAGAATTTTTACATCTCTGTTCATTAGAGGTATTTGTTTGTAGTTTTCTTTTTCTTGTTATGTATTTTCCTGGCTTGGTTAGTAGGGTGATACTGGCTATGAGTTAGAAAGAATTCCCTCTTTCTCAACCTTATGAAATAGCTTCATTAAAATGAACCGTTTATCTTCAAAAGACTGGTAGAATTCTGCTGTGAGTCCATCAGGTCCTATACTTTTTTTGTGGTTATTGGGAGACTTTTAATTATGGATTTAATCTTGCTATTTGTTGTTTGCTCTGTTCAGGGTTTCTATTTCTTCCTGATTCAAGATTAAGGGGGTGTGTGCTTCCAAGCGTTTAACCATTTCCTCCAGATTGTCTAGTTATTTCATAGAGGTGTTCATAATAACCTTGGATGATCTTTTGCATTACCATGGTATCATTTGTAGTCTCCATTTTCATTTCTGATTGAACTAATTTGAATCTTCTCTCTTCATTCTTAACTAGCTAGTGGTCTTTCAATTTTGTTTATCTTTTCAAGAACCAGCTTTTTGTTTCAATGTTCCTTTGTATTGGTTTTTGTGTTTCAATTTAGTTTAGTTATGCTCTGATTTTGCTATTTATTTTATTCTGCTAGCTTTGGGTTTGGTATGTTTCTTTTTTTCTAGTTCCTTGAGGTATGACATTAGTTTGTCAATATGTGATCTTTCAGTCTCTTTAATGTAGGCCTTAAGCACTATAAATTTTCATTTGAGCACAGCTTTGGCTCTGCCCTAGAGGTTTTGACAGCTTGTGTCATTCTTGTCATTATTTCAAGAAATTTTTAAATTTCCATATTGCTTTCCTTTTTGACCCCAAAGATCACTCAGGAGCAGATTGTTTAATTTCCATATATTTATTTGGTTTTAGAGTTAATTTTTAGTTTAATTCTACTGTGGTCTAAGAAGGTATTTGATATAATTTCAATTTTTTTTGTATTTACTGAGACTTGATTTGTGGTCTATCATATGGTCTATCTTGAAGAATGTTCCATGAGCTAGTGAGAAAAGGATATATTCTGCAGTTTTGTGGGAAGAATGTTCTGTAGATGTTTGTTAGGTCCGTTTACTCTAGAGTTCAGTTTAACTCGAATATTTCTTTGCTTTGATGGTCTGTCTACTGCTATCAGTGGAGTGTTGAAGTCTCCCACTATTTTGTATTGCTGTCTATCTCTTTTCTTAGGTCAAGCATAATTTGTTTTTAAAAGCTAGGAGCTCTGGTGTTATATGCATATATATTTAAAATTGTTATATATTCTTGTTAGGTTGATCCCTTTATCATTACATAACCTTCTTTCTTTTCACTGTTGTTAATTTAAAGTCTGTTTTTGCTAATATGAAAATGGCCATGCTGCTCATTTTTGAATTCCATTTGCATGGGATATTTTTTCCACCCCTTTACATTGGGTCTATTGGAGTCTTTGTGAGTTCTGTGGGTCTCTTGAAGGCAGCATATATTTAGATTTAGTTTTTTTTTTAATCCATTCCTCCAATCTATACCTTTTAAGTGGGGCATTGAGACCATTTACATTGAGGGTCAATATTGATATGTAAGGCATTATCCCATTCATTATTTTGGTTGTTACCTGATTGCTTTTCTCCCCCTCAGTTGTGTTAGTGTTCTGTTCTGTAAGCCCTCTGAGCTTTAAGATTTCCAGTGTTGTTCTACTGGTGTATTTCAATCTTTTATTTCAATATTTCAAACTCTTTTGAAAATTATTTTAATAGTTATAGAGATTACAAATAGTTTTTGGTTACATGGTTACATTGTATAGTGGCAAAGAAATCTGAGCTTTAAGTGTATCTGCCACTCCCACCTATGCCCATTGTGTCAGATAGGCAATTTTTCATCACCTCCATCCATTTTCCCCTCCCCCTTCTGAGTTTCCATGTCCATTATACCATTCTCTATGCCTTTGCATACCCTTAGTTTAGTTTCCACTTATAAGTGAGAACATGTGGTGTTTTATTTTGAGTATTTCTAGTAAAGTTTGTCTAGCAGTGACAAACCCCTCATCAATTCCCTGTCTGAGAAAAACATTATTTCTCCTTCATTTATGAAACTTCATTTTGCGGGATACAAAATCCTCAGGTGACTATTATTCTCTTTGAGGAGATTCAATATAGGACCCCAGTTCCTTCTGGCTTGTAGAGCTTCTGCTGAGGAGTCTCCTGTCAGTCTGATAGGTTCAACTTTTAAGTTATTTGATGCTTTTATCTCACTGCATTTAGAATTCTTTCTTTCACATTAACTTTGCATATCCAATGACTTTGGGATGACCTTTTTGCAATGAATATCTCAGGTGTTCTTTGGGCTTCTTATAGCTGAATGCTTAAATCTCTAGCAAAGGCAAGAAAAGTTTCCTCCATTATTTCCTCAGATATGTTTTCCAAACCTGTTGCTTTCTCTTCTTCCTCAGGAACACCTATAATTCTTATGTTAGGCTGTTTCTATGTAATCCCACATTTCTTGGATATTTGACTCCATTCTCTTGAGTCTTTTTTCTCTGTGAGTTAATTTGAAAGCCTTGTCTTCAGGTTCTGAGATCTTTTCTTTTACTTGTTCTAGTATACTGTTAAAACACTGTGGAGTTTTTTTATGTTTTTTTTTTTTTTGCTTCCCGAGATGAGTTTATCAATTACAGAATTTCACCTTTTTAAAAAAGTGTCTGTCTCTTTGGATAATTTTTCATTTATGTCCCACATAGTTTGTTTTTATTATTATTTCTTAATATGGGTTTTCAACTCTCTCCTGGATCACATTGAACACTTTTATAATTAATCTTATGTATTCTGTCTCTTGAATTTCAAAGATTTTTTTTTTTATTGGGGTCCATTGTTGAAGAGTTAGTGTGGTCATTTGGGAGTCTGTTTTTTTATTTGTTTATTTGTTTTTCAATATTGCCAGAATTATTTTTCTGGTTCCTTTTCATCTAGGTAGAGTATTTCTTTTTATATGAAGTTGACAAGGGGCTGATGTAGACATCGTAGGGATCCCTTAGCTATATATAGCTTTGGTTTGGTGAGTTTCTCAACTGCCAGTTGTGGTGGTGCTGTACTGGGTACCTGTATGGGCACAAGGCATCCTGAATGGCTGAGATGACTTGGACAATGGTGTTAGCTGGGGTCTGAGATCTGACCTTCGCAAAAGTTGACATATTATATCAGATGTAATGGGCTATGCCTGCTGACCTCTGACCAAGAAGTGACTTTTGTAAGAGAAGAGTCAGTTATGATGGTAGCTGTGGGCTTTCTACTTGACCCATGTTGCCCCAGAGAAGTACCCAACCAACCTAGATGAAGAGGGTGCTGTAGAGACTACTCAAGTTCCCTGTTCATTTTAAGCCTTTGAGGGGTATACAGGAGTGGGTAGGAGTGTTCAAGCTCTTCACAGATAAGCCTAATTGGGAATTGGGAAGGAGTCCCTGGCTGCTGGAGTAAAGATGCCATATTGTGTAGAAACTACACAAAAAACTTTGCATGGGGAGTGAAAGGTTGCTAGAGCAACAAGTTCCATACACCTCCCCTGCCTAAGCCTCAGGCAATCTGAACTCATAATTGAAAAGTATGGCTGCCCCAGGTCTTCTCAGAGCAGTCCACCAACCCAGCAGCTGCCTGCCACAGTATAATTTGCCCTTGGGGCAAATGAAAGCATCAGGTTTCCTGTTCCTTCCCAGGCCAGCTAGAAAGCAGCCATCAGCAAGAGTTGGGCTCCCAGGAAATGGCAGTTGGATCCATTTAGGGCTTTTTTTCCTACACTACTCCACATGGAATTTGGCAGAGCACAGCTGTAAGTAAGTCAGTTTTCCATGAGGGACTAAAGTCTCATGAGTCTCAAGGGACCTTCAAAATCTGTGGCAGGAGCGTAGAACTCCTGAATTCCTCTCACTTGTCTCCCCTGCTATATTTGGAGGCTGTGCATAATCTGTGCTATGACCCAAGTGAATCTATGCTGTTCCAATCCAGACGAATCAATTTTTCTCTTCTTTACTCTGTGTAGAACTTGTCACTTCTCTGGTGAGTCATGGGCATGCCACTGGTATCATTCCTTTCTGAGTGCTGACACATTTCTATTTTGGTTCACTCCGTGGAAGAAACTCACTCTAGCTGGTCATCTTAATCCTATCCCTTATTGAAGAAGTTTTAACGTTTTTATTTACACATGCAATGCTTGCATACAAAGTCAACATTGTGGTAAAGCACTCTCATGGAGTCACATTTGACCCCAAAAAATGTTTATATAAATTAGAACTCTCCAAATGTCTTTACAAAATGTGTACCTCTATTACTGAAAATGATGAAAAGATGAAATACATAAAGTGAATTGTAAAAAGTAATGATGACAATTTAAAATAGTGGGTGGAAAACTAAAAAACACAAAAGCTAAGAAGAAAATTCAACATATGAAAATGTATATTGCAGGAATAGATTATGGACAATTGCAAGAAAATATTCCATAAGAGCGAGCCAACTTTCATGATGATTAACTACATTTTGAAGTCCTGCAAACCGATGAATAGCTGCTTTTTTCTCCCCCTTTTAGGGCATGGATCTCCTCAGAGAATATGTCTACATTATTTTCTACATAGAACTTCTATTTTTGAAATTTTTCTATGATTCAATATATACCAATGTGAGCATTTTTCATTGAATGCTCCCATATTCTGTGCCATGCTTTTATATTGTTTTGTGAATGTGGAAATTCATTTTACATGAACTCATACAGACCACCATTTGATGGAGACAATCCTGGTGATCCATTGTAACACTGTTGAGTAACTGTCTTCCTATCCTACCATGTTCATAATTATTTTGAACCAGTTGGTGACTTCATTGGCTTCTTCAGGAAAATTCAGTTTTAATTTTTTAAAAGCTCCTGGAATGTCATCAGCTGGAAGGGATATCAATGCAAAAAAAATGAAGTATTTTTAAACTGAACTTTTCATGGTTGCCTTATCTCATGGCCACTCCACTCATCTGATTTTTCCACAAAATGCATTGGACTGAATTTTAAAAATCAAACTTTATTGACAGCACCTTGAAATTTGCCCCTAGAAGCCTTGATCACATCTAATTCCAAATCTGTTATTGCCATTATGGTTTGGGAATTCAATTGAAGTTCATTTTCTTCTGCATAAAGACAATAACAAGATAATAGTTCCACCTAACAAAATGCAAGTATCCTGTGACTGGGATTTGGGGGTTTTAGACATTAGGGATTTTAGACTTTAGAGATTTTGCTCTTTTGGGATTTCAACATTCAGGATTATGGCATTCAGGATTGTGTCTTTAGAACTAATACTCCCTTTCTGAAGAACCAATACTCCCTTGATGTGTCACTCTTTTAAAAAATGTGTCCATGGTGGTTTGCTTGACTTTTTAATTTTTGTCATCATAAATTTGCAGATAAAAAGCAAATAATGCATCATAAGCATTCTTCTGCATTAGTAAACGCCTTTTGTCATTGGAGTCTATGCTTTCAAACTTGTTTTCTAGTTTACTTTTATTAATTGACAAATAAAAACTGTATATATTTATTGTGTGCAAAAATTATTTTGAAATAGGCATACACTGTGGAATGGCTAGACTGAGTTAATGAACACATGCATTATCTCACATACTTTTTTGTTTGCTGAGAACACATAAAATCTACTCTTAGTAATTTTCAAGAATACAATACATTGTTATTAACTATATTTCCTCTCGAAATTTAATGAAAATGTGTTTCTCCCCTGAAGTCTTTCTGAGGAACAGGTAGGGAGATGAGGTTGAGAAGGTTTACACTGTGTCAGTACGGCATAGACTGTGCCACAAAACTCACCAGGAACTTGAGCGTTCCCTGTAATGGAGATAAAACTAGGGAGGAATGGAAGAATGTGGGCAGATGTAAGACTGGGGCTGATTCACTCAGACAAAGGGCAAAAACTAGAACCAGCAACTTGTCTAATAAGAAAAGTGAGGATGACCCTCACTGAAGTGCTGTACCTCAGGGCCAAAGATATGGCAAACACACTGGGTTTGGGAATATTTCTTGAGCTCCCAATGTCTCAGAACAGTGCCAGTTGTTAAGGAAGATGGCTATCCACAGAGAGAATACACACAGTGGGGATTGCTGAGCTGTCAGAGAACTCACTGTGTACCTTAAGCAAAGCTTTCTGGCAGAACATCAGTCCAAAATGAAAGCTTTATTCCATCTGTAAGGCACTGATCAGTTTAAGACTTATCTTAACCATCTGGCACTATCCGTTTAGGCCTTCTTGGTCCTTAACAGAACTTTGCATGAAACTCCTCAGAGACAACTCACCTCCTTCTCCTTCTCTCTCTTCGTCACCTTGACTTCAGTATTTTCTTTTCCATTGCTCAGCAGTTTTCCTGATGCCAATCAGCTACCTTTCTCAAAGACTGTTTGCAGGTATCAGCATATCTGGCCTCTGCCCATTCACCACTAAAAAGCACTCCACAACTTCCATGAAAACCTTGCCCTCGGCAGCTAATCTTTACGCCTTAATAGGACACACATGAGATTCCTGGGGACTTTGGAGCTGTCCACCAGAGACACTTCAGAGGCACAGAGAGACGGACTTGGAGAGTGAGAGGCAGGAGGGAATGGAATTGCTTGCTTGTTAATCTGAGTAGGAACCCAAAAGATTGTTTTTTATTGCCTTTTCTATTTCTGGAGAAAGCTCCCTCATTTGTCCAAAATCCAGAAGCACTATGAAGGAATCTCCAGCTCCACTAACCCGGGAAGGCGGTCATTGGTATCTGCTTTAATGGGGACCAAAAACACAAACGAGACCTGGACTTTGGGTGAGAAAAGTACTCCTTCTCTAGTCTAACTTTGTTGCTGTAAAAGATTTTCCTTTTCCCTGAATGTTTTGCTCCATGTTTTTCATGCCCTTCCAAACCTCTTCCAGATGCATGAGTCTGACAGAGTTCATATGTTTTCAAGTTTTTTTAAGTGCGTTTAAGGTTTGCAAAAGAGTCTGCTAAACCTTTTGTTATCAGTTTGGGACGGTTCTACTTTTTTTTCCTCTCCTGCAATTTCCTCTTCTCTGATCTCTTCTCCAACTATACTTTCCTGTTCCAGTTCCAAGAACTCCTCATCAGTCAGTTCCTCAGGAACCAAATCTAAGACGTCATCAGTGCCATTCTCCTTCACATCCAGGTTAAAGTTGTTTGCCATCTTAACCACAGCCTTGTTTATATTTGCAACTCCTTATTTAAAAAAAAATCCTCTGAAGTTATCTGTGAGCCTCTTAAGTGTCTTTTTTCAGTTATCATTCATATATTCTTTTAGTGACATCACCCAAAGCTCAAGAAAACTTCTTGATGAAGTCATAGATACTATAATCCTTCCAGAGTTGCATCATTGTTTTCTCAATATCTTCCTCAGTTGCAGTAGTAACCTGGGCAAAAGGTCTTTCTCAGGTAGTCGGCCTTAAAATCTGCTGTAACCCTTGAATCCATTGGCTCGATCAAAGAAGGGGTGTTTGAAAAGACAAACACTACTTTGACATTGAAATTAAGATCCCCAATAAAAAGAGGATGTGCAGAGCATAAACAATAAGCAAAATTTTTTGAAATGCATGTTGTTCTCCAAATTTGTCCATTTCAATGGCATAGCAATCCAGAAGAGCATCTTGGAAGAGACTTCTTATTGCTCCTGTAGTATGTGGGCAGTGTGTGGTTAATGATATGTTTGAGGGCCCTGGGTTTCTCGCTGCACCATGTCACAAAGGGCTTCAATTTGTATTCCACAACACTGTCCTCCAAGTAAGACTATTATCCTGTCCTTAAAAGCCTTGAAACCTGATATTAATTTGGCTTCCCTATGGATGAAAATCTTTTCAGACATCCATTTCTGGAACAGAGAAGTTTCATCCATACTGAAGATTGCCTTTGGCAAGTAATTTTCCTCCATGATCATCTTATCTAGAGTTTTCAAAATTCTTCATCTGTCTTCACATCAGCACTCACAGACTCACCACTCACTTTCTCATTATATAATTAATCAAAATTATATAATCATTTAAACCACCTGGAGCTAGGAGTAAATTCAACATCATCGTCAGGTCCAGCCTTTTCCTTCAACATCACAAACAAACTTTTTGCTTTGGCCTTGACAGTCATGGTGCTGAGCAGGATATATTTCTGTTTCTGGTCTTTAATCTAGGTAATTAGTGTCTTCGTATCTGATAGGCCTTTCCAGAATTTTTTTTTAGTCTCATTACCATCAATGAAGCAAATTCTTTAACAGTTTTTGTCACTTTGTTCTTATTCTTCAAGATCATAGCTATGGTGGACTGGAACATGCCTGACTGAAGAGCAATGACCATCACTGATCTTTCTCTTTCCTAGTCATTAATAAATTTTAATTTTGTTTCCAGGTCCATCACTCCATGTGGTCTCTTATGAGCAGCATTAGCAGTGAATTTTGTACACTTAAGGGCCATGATGAACAAAACATGTGATTAAATCAAGCATGACAAAAATAATGGAATCATGAGACGAGATGCATGTAGCTGCTGCCAGCCAAGCACAGCATACTGTTTTATAGGGAACTTTTTTTTTAATAAACAAAAGGAGCACACTAAAATGACAATAAAATGCATAGTGTAGTAAACATATAAACCAGTGACATAGTTGTTTATCATTAGCAAGTATTATAAACTGTAAATAATTGTTATACTTTTATTTATTTGTTATTTATTTATTTATTTATTTATTTATTTATTTATTTATTTTTGAGTTGGAGTCTCACTCTGTCATCCAGACTGGAGTGCAATGGCCGCTCCCGGTCACCGTAGCCTCGACCTGCTGGGCTCCGCGATCCTTTCGCCTCAGCCTTCCAAGTAACCGGAATTACAAGCATGCACTACCTCACCCGGCTGATTTTTTTTTAATTTATTGTAGAGATGAGGTCTCGCTGCCCAGGCAGGTCTCGAGCCCGCGGGATCAGTCAATCCACTCACCTCAGTCTCCCAAAGGCGCGGGATTACAGGCTGAGCCACCGAGCCCGGCTTGTTTATTTTTTTATTATTATTATTTTTTGAGTTACAGTCCCACTCTGTCACCCAGGTTGGAGTGCAGTGGCACACTCATGGCCACACCAGCATCGACCTGCTGGGCTCCTGCGATCCTTCCACCTCAGCCTTCCAAGTAGCCAGAACTACAGGTGTGCACTACTACACCCAGTAATTTTTTGATTTATTGTAGAGACAAGGTCTTATCAAGTTGCCTGGGCTGGTCTCAAACCTGTGGACTCAACCACTCGCCTCTGCCTCCCAAAGTGCTGGGATTACAGGCTGAGCCACCAAGCCCGGTCTGTGTTATACTTTCATGTGACCAGCAGTGCAATAGGTTTGTTTACACAAGCATCATCACATACACATTAGTAGTGCATTCCACTCTGATATCAGGAAGATACAAAATCACAAGATGACAGGAATTTTTCATCTCATTATAATCTTGTATGCATAATATATTCCATTGGTTGTATATCTGATCCATCATTAACTGAAATATCATTATGTAGTATATGACTGTATTGTTTTCTGTTTTTGTTATTGGGGGTCTATTTTTAATCCTGGTTGAGCTACAGAGACCTGAGAAATTATAAGGATGTGACTGACAAATAGAAATAGCAACACTGTATTCCAAAAAGGAAATACCGGAGGGCCAATAAGATCACTTATTTAAAGTTAAGACACAATTCCTGGACCTTAGTATATACCAGTAGCTCATTTAGGCCAAGAGACTTATGCTTATTTTTAAAGGTGAATAATTTTTTACAACTTTTCACATACTTCTAGCTTCTCATACTCTGTTTTCTAATATTTGCCCTTCCTTTTTTAAAATAAGATATCACCTTGAAAGAAAAGAGGAAACGTGAAAAAATAAAGAATATAATTTTCTCTTTGTGACACCAAAATTTTACAATTGACTTCAAATGTTAAGTCTATCTCTTCCTTGTGTGTCATCTTCTTACAAGTATATCTGAGGACGTCTTTTTTGACAGTGAGATGCTGGTACAGGAATAGATAGACAGATTAATGGAACAAAATAGATAGCCCAGAAATAGATTTCAGTATGTATGAGAATTTAATATATGATAAAGGAGACATTGCACACCAATGAGAAAAGGAAAGATTATTTAAGAAATGGTGCTGGGACCTCTGGATAGCAATTTAGGGGGAAAATCAATTGTAGGCCCTTATTTCATATCATGCAGAGAAATCAATTCCAGACGGGTTAAAGAATTAAATATAAAAATATCAAATCTTAGAAAAACTAAAGAAAAAATAGAAATGAATAAGAATTTAATCTCCAGAACAGTATGAACTTTCAAACTTAGAGCAATAGAATAGAACACAAAGGCGATCAACAGATTCAATTACTTACAATGTAATTTTAAAACTCTTAGCATAGAAACAACAAAAGCTAAAATAAAATTTGAAATAATAGTTGCCACATATATTAATGTTGTGATTACTTTTTCTTATAAATGGATCAAGTTAATCAATATAAAAGAACACTAAGACCTAGATCAATAAATGGACAAAGACACTCACAGAGAATTCACATATGAGAAAAACATATCTGATAAGCAAGCTTATGGGAGAAGATCTAAGCTCACCAGTAATTAAGAGAATGATGAATTTTAAGGAAAAGAAATGAATTACATGTTAAAGCCATAGAATTGGCAAAAATATTTTTAAATGTGAACACTTAATAATGGTAAAAGTAGAGGGATAATATCACACTTATCTATTTCACTGAGTAGTATGGATTTGTGTAATACTTTTACAAGATCTTTTAACAATTTGTGCTATGACACTTGAAAATATTTTGGATAATTTGAGGCTACATTTCCAATTTTCAGAATATGAACAAAAAATACAAACATTAGTGTAGGAGGAGAAACAGAAGGGGAGGGAAGGAGCCTTAGCAAAAGGTTTGCTGCAGCATTATTAAAAATAATATATAATTACAAAACACTAATAAGAATAAAGAAATTGAAATTGAATAAAGAAATTATGCCATAGATATTGAGTTTATTATGATCCACTCACCCATGCTTTATATAGTATTAGTAGGTATATTATTCAGAATTCCAGAAACAGATGATGAGTTTACACTGCAATAATTTGACACAGGTTCAGGAAAGTGACTATATACAAAATGTGAATAGCTTATCAGAAAACTTCTGAGACAGCGCTGTACCTTGGAGCTAGAAGCAGTAGAACTGTTGATAGCTCTAAGCCTAATGAGGTGAGAGAAAGAAGCAATTGCCGAAACTTAGAAAAAGAGTTGTATAGAGAAACCCACCCAGACAAGAAGCAAACATTCTTCAAATGAGTTATTAGGTTTAATAGTGTGAAAGTCCACTGTTACTTCCACCTAGACTTATGCTTTCTGGCTACATGGTTTAGCTACTCGTTGAAGGTATTTATCACATCCTATAGTATAGTACCCTAGACACTTAGGATGTTGCTCCCAACTGATGTCATAAATAAGCCTTTAATAATCCTTCCATCATACTATCAAGACAGTGTCATCTAACTAGTAGAGAAACTGGTTAGGTTAGTGAAGATCATGGATATGTTTCCATGTCTACATGTTCTTTTTCATAAAATGAGTCAGAGAAGACAGTGTGTCTGATAGCATAACATAGTCAAAACGTTCTGTAACTTCGTACCAAGAATGTTTGCACTAACAGAGCAGTTTGGGCAAGGAAGGCAAATACTTACTTGGAAGTGTGCCTATCACTCTTAGAACAAAGGATTACCCTATCTAGGAAAGGAGGGATGTAGTGATATCAACATTTTAACAGATAGCTGCCTTCTTTGCCCTGGAATGGTGTCATATCCAGAGCTTAGAGTTGGCCTCTGGTTGTGACAAGTTATGTCCTTGACATTGGCCAGGCCAGTACTGAGGAGGGGAAGTCCATGATTCTGAGACCATGAATAGCCTCTACCCCTCTGCTGAAACATACACAAAACATTATTTCTGGTCCTCCTGATTGATTAGAACTTCCTCTACAATGGATGCTTCCAGGCAGCAATTATGTAGACTATAAATGTCTTCACCCTCTCTGCCTATTCTGGGAGACCTAGGTCCATACCTCTCTTACAGAACTCTTTGTCCTCGATCCTTAGATCATGTTCTTTCCTCCAAACAGTTAGCCAACCCATTGTTTACTGTTCAGGAGTCAGTGTAGATCTGTGGCTCAGACCATCTTTTCTTCCCATGAGCTGGGAAGACAGATGTATAACCTGAGTTTCTGCCATTGAAATAAGTTTCCTCATTGCTCCCTTTCAAAGACATCTCAGATGGGTGTGAAGTGCAGCAGCCATCTACTTCCAGCTTACGCTGTCCTATTCTGCAGATCCATCTTTAGACCATATCTACATTTTTTCTTCCTCCATTAACTGGCCATAAGGTATGAGTTGAGGGAAAAGCAACAAAACAGTAGCTGAAACTGCAGGAGAGTCTGTACCATACATAAGAGCCATTTATTTCTATCTTCCAGAATAATTCAGGCTCTGTCTCATATATCCATTTATACTTGATAACAAAATTGGTGTTGTATGAGCCAATTTTATGCTTCAGTGTATCAAATAACATTAAGGTCACAATGAACAGCTTAGGTCTCAAGGTTACTTAGCATCCCATGGCTAGACATTTAGTCTCTACAGGGTCCAGTAGATGCTCTTTAAATGCAGAATAGTTAGCACAAAAGAAGGCCTCATTGCAAACTTTAGATGTCAAACACCTTTTGGAGCTTGCTAGAAGGTTCATACAACATTGTTGTTTGCTGGAGATGTTTCCAATACCAATGGATCTATAGCATCTAAAAGCTCTATAATGTTTTACACCAAAGACTGGACTTGTTACAGAACTTTATTTTGCTCTCAGTCTCATTAAAAACTGTCATCATTATGAGTTACTCAGTAAATGGGTCAGAGGAGCCGTGCTCAAATCTGATTATGTTGACTGTAAAACGCAAAAAGGCTCACTAAGTGTCGTGTATCTTTCTTCATGGTAGACGTTGCAAGTAAGGCACAGTAACCTGTATCTAACTTTAATGGCATAATGCTTGTAAGCATGGGGTCATTTGACCCTAGAAACTTCATCAATATAATGTGCATATGAAATTTAATAGGATTTGTCATCTTCGTTCTGACATGGATGTGTCTTATGTTAGGTATTTTCTATTTTCTGGTAAACATAGCAATTAGCATAATGTCAGAAATGTAACAGACCAGGATAATATTTGATAGGATATGAGAATAGACGGCTCCTGTAGACTACAAAGACAAAGACCAAGAAAGTTGGCCTAATCCTAAGTCTGAAGGGGAGAGGGAAGTAAGTGGTTACTGGAACCTGACAGGAGAAAGTCACATGAAGAAGGCTTTCTTGAAAGGAACTTTCTTCAGCTAAGAAACAAAGTGAGGCTGCAGTGAACCTACAAGAAGAGATCAGGAAGAAAAACACAATTCAGTATCATTCTTCTCCTCTTCATCAACTCCCTCTGGGACTCCCCATTAGCCAAATGCTAACTTGAAGCCAGAGGGAAGAGAAACTGTTGATGTGTCCACACCACATTCCCAGGAACACAGGGTAGAGGTAAAAGGACTAGATGCAGAAAGGCAAATTGAAGATATCGGACAGTGAGAAACAGCATGTATAAGTTTGTCCTAATGAGGTGATTAGGATTAGTAATAGATATTGGTGGAGTGGGGACTGGAATTAATAAAATAAAATGTTGATGCTTTAGTTAGATTACAGATAGTTTTACTACCTTCATACCCCTATTTTCCAAATTGTGATGTGAACTAGACCACAAGATCTTTAGGAAAGGCACTATGGCTTTTAAATAAAACTCTTATCTTCAGAATTCAATATTAAAATTTAGAAATAGCAGATGCTTACTTATTTTTAGAAATAATAAAGTATATAAACCATGTATTTAGAAACTGCAAATTACACATTTTTTTCAAGAACATACAGAAATTTTTTTACCAAAATTGACAATATGCTGAACCATAAAAAAAAGTCTCAACAAATTTCAATGGACTGATTCCATACAGAGTATACTCTCTGGCCACAGTGGAAATGATCCAGATGTTTATAATAATACAACTGGAAAATCCAACATTATTGGAAAGGAAGCAATCTGCTCCTGCATACCCTCTAAGTCAAAGAAGAAATCACAATGGAATTAGAGAGTATTTTGAACTGAATGATAATGAAAGCAATTTCCAAAATTAGAGAAAAATTTATAGCCTTACATGCATGTGTTAAAGGAGGAAAATACTCTGAAAACCAAGGACTTACATATCCTTCTAAAAAGACTAACCTTTGAACATGCGTAAACCTAAGAAATTGCAAAGAAGGAAATAACAATAAGGAAAGAAATTTATGAAATAAAAAGCATACAACAAAGATGATTTTTAAAACCAAAGGTTGATCTATTGAAAAGTCTAATCAAACTGAAAAATTCCCCTGCAGATGTTGATCAAGAAAAAAGAGAGAAAGCCCAAATGACCTATATCAGAAATAAAAAATAGATTTAAAGGACGACAAGGGTATGTCTTAAAATATAACATATATAATCTAAAGACAGCAAGAATGGATGACAAAGGGAACTGATAATGGTCACTCCAACAACAAAAACCACAATCCCTTATTAAATTTCCAGATGTGAGGCAGTTTTCAGATCTAGCACCCAGTAACTAATGAGGATGACCAGGTCCCCACAGAAATGACCCTATGTTACCCTACGTAAAAATTCCTCTAGTCTTGACTCCAAAGAGACCTAGAGCATCTATTGTAGTAACAGTGCAATCCAGTGACAGGAAAATCCCCAGGCATTCAAGGACTACTGGACACATGATCTGAATGGAAATTGATACTTGAAGAGCTGAACTGTCACCATG
This sequence comes from Carlito syrichta, assembly GCF_000164805.1. Taxonomy (NCBI): domain Eukaryota; kingdom Metazoa; phylum Chordata; class Mammalia; order Primates; family Tarsiidae; genus Carlito; species Carlito syrichta. The sequence continues at coordinate 43,122 of NW_007232798.1, read as the reverse complement.
GCTCCCGTGCCAGAACGGAGGTACCTGGGTGCCAGGTAATAGAGTACTAGAAAAATATAACTTTGTGGTTCCACTAGATCAGCAGACCCACCCAGTGGTTATTTTCCCTGAATGTATAATTGATATTGACAATTGGATTAACCTCCATATTAAGTCTTTGACCTGTACAGTAAAAAATGTTACAGAAAGGGGAGAGAGTTTCAAACCTCTGAAACTGCCCCCACAAACTAAGAACATAAATGAAAGTCAGCACCACATTCTAGGGGGATGGCAGACATTAGTGATGCTCTTAAGGACCCAAAGAATGCCCCTCTCATAACTATTAAATTTCTCACTTTGGCAGAAAACAGATGAATCCTAAGGAATGGCTGTAAACTTCCACAACCTCAGTCAAGTATTATTAAGCCTGTAGTACAGTTGTAAGATGTGGGAGCTCTGCTAGAGTAGATTAATGCATACTCAGACACATGCTATGTGGTCATTGACTCTGCAAATGTGCTCTCTCCTAACCCAATCAGGAAATAGGATCAGAAACAGTTCACATTCACAAGGAACAGCAATAATATTTACTTACAATTTTGCTTTAGGGCTATATTAACTTTTCCTCACTCTGTCATAATATAAAGAGATCTGGACCATCTAGAAATCCCACAGAATATTACATTAAGCTATTACACTGAAGATATTATGCTGCTCAGACAGGTTGAGTGAGAGGTGGTCAGCATGCTGGAGGCTTTGGTTTTGGAGGGTGGGAGAAAAAAGCCTACAAAGAAGCAGCAGTCCATCACTTCAGTAAATTTATTAGGATCCCAGTGGTCAGGGGCATGCTATGATGTCCTCTCCAAAATATAAGACACATTTCTGCATCTTTTCCCCTATTACAAAAAAGGAAGCACAATTTCTACACTTCTTCAAGTTCTCAGAGTAACATATTTTATGACTAGAAACATTGCTGTAGCCCAGATACCAGCTGACACAAATCAATGTCAGCTTTGAGTGGAACCCATGAGATGAAGTTGACTTCACGATATTAAACGCATTGAGGTGGAAAGAGAGACGATGTGGAGGTTATGGTAAGCAAGTTCCGGTCTGAAAATCCTAGGATCCTAGGGTTCTGGAGCAAGGTTAGGCTACCTTCAGTACATCATTACTGAAAAACAACTCCTGTTGTACTACGAGCCCTTGCAGAGAAAGAGCACTTGACCATGGGACACCTAGTGTCCATTCACTTAAAACCAGCATCATCATACCAAGTTGTAAAAGTCTGTGGGTTCATTAACTGTTGAGCAGGGTGATAAGGCAAGGGCAGGCTTCAAAAATGAGTAGCCCAGGCCCTCATGTCACCTACTGAGGCTGAACCAGGACCCCTCTTCCCTCAGCTCACACCTGTGACCACGTAAATGACTCTCATATGACCAACTGAAGAAATATGAAAAATCCTGAGCTTGGGCCAACTGTGTATGTGCAAGCCAAAAACTGGTAAAAGTTTTATCATGGCCCTATTCAAGACAGTCTTGAAGGGCAATGGCAATGGGAAATCTTTAAAATTAATGGAACTTTGCGTGATGTGCCTGGTCATTGACTTGAATGGAAACAGAACTGGTCTGAGGGCAGTGGGCAGAGGTTAATGGCCTGGCTAGCTGGTCAGAAATTCAGAGGAAAGCAATGGAAGATCCGAGACAAGAGGATGTGAGTTACAGGAGCATGGATGGACACATGAGAGTAGGCACACATTAATGGCCACCAGAAAGTATCCACCATGGAAGAAGTACTAAACAACCAAGCAGACGAAATGCCTCAGTCAGTTGATGTTAGCCAGTCTTTATCAGTGCTTATCCCCAAGACCTGACACAGAGGACATTTGAGCAAATGGCCACAGTGACAAAATCAGAGGCAATATATGGGTCCAACCATGTGGGTTCTTACTTACCAAGGCTGATCTAGCTACTGTTGCCTCTGAATGTCAAACCTGCCAGCAAGAGACCAGTGCTGAGCTCCTGGTGTAGCACAATTCCATGAAAACAACAGGCCATTTGGTGGCAAGTTGACTAAATTGGGCCCCATTCATCCTGAAGGTGCCGATGATTTAGTCTCATAAGAATAGACACAAGCCCCAGGTAAGGGTTTGTCATTCCAATCCACAAGGCCCCAGCCAGCACCATTATTTAGGGTCTTATGAAATGCCTGACCTGCCACTATTGAATTCTACACAACATAGCATCTGTTCAGTGCAGGGGTTGTGGAAGTTGGCCCATGATTATGGGATTCACTGGTTATATCACATGCTATATCACCAAGAAGCTCCCAGCTCGATAGAGTCAATGTTGTAGCTATCTATTGAGGGGTCTGATAAAGTCTCAACTGAAGTCTAGTTTGGGTTAGTTGTAGCATCACCACTGAGACAATATTCTGTAAGAATAAAATGTATAGAAATTGAATCAGAGGCCTCTATATGTGCTGTGTCCCCAGGAGGAAAAATACATGGGACCTAGGAACTAAGAGATGTGAACCTGGCTCCTAAGAGTGCACAGCATTCCAAAGGGTCCCATTGAATGATAAGTTATGATTGCCTTCTGGGTACTTTAAAATCTTTATGTCCAGAAGCCAGCAAGCAAGAGAAATTATCATCTTGTCAGAGTTAATTGACTTTGAACAGCAGGAGGAGGTAGGATTACTGAAAACAGATAGGGGCAGGAAGGAATATTTACACTCAGGCAACTCACTTTGATGCCTCTCATGACTCAGTTGTGTTACACCCAACTGTGACTCTGAGAGAGAAGTATCATTACCCCAGCCTGAAAAGGGCATAGTCTCAGACACTGCACTAATGAAGGTCTGAATCATACTACTAGTAGGAGCAGCAGCTAAAGGTAAGGAGTATTTAGAATGAATAGTAAAGGAGGAAGACAGTGAAAACCAGTAGCAGTCTCAAGATCACATTTCCACTGCAATGATGGAATTGTAGTTCATCTCACCAACCTCCCAGAAATCAAATCCCACCCAAGCTCAGAAAGAGCTGCTCCCTGAACTGCATAAAGGATCCATGCCTTGCAAGGGGTGGACTGTGGCAAACATTAAGATGTGCTACTGAGTGATCTTTCACAGAAACAAAGAACTGAGTATCACATGTTCTCACTCATAAGCGGACCTTGAACAACTATCAAAATACTATAAGAAAAGGATTTGCTGTAGCGGGAAACTGAGGGGTGGAAGTGGGGGGGGTAGG
>NW_007232798.1:0-39876 GCF_000164805.1 Carlito syrichta | reverse complement strand
GTGGGATTGGCAGTAGTGGGAATTTTCCTGGGGAAGAGGGAGCATACCTCATCAACAAAGGTACCTGCACAATGAACATTTGTATACCTAACCCTGAATTGTACCCCACATCTTTAAAATAAAAAATTTAAAAGTTAAAAAAAAAAAGATGTGCTACTTCCTTCACCTTCAAAGAAGGATTCGCTGCATAGATATTAGAATACTTGTCAGAAAGTCTCAATCTTTTAGCTTCTTTGAAGACCACTTCAAATTCTCGACTAAGGTTATGCCTGTCTCTTAGAGCCAAAAATCATTTGACTGAACAAATTGATAGTGAATGTCTTAGTTGTTATTAAATTTCCTGATATGAAATTTCTCTAGCAGGTAACCTTTATTCCAGAGCTTTCTCCTCCTCTGCCCAATCTTGTTTATTTCTCTTTCTTTCACAGGAGTTACTCCAAACCAACTTTTTCAAGTCCAACTCTGTTTTTTCTGCAACAGAATAGTATGGTATTCTTTTAATAAAATCATATATCATATAAAAATAAATATATGCTTAAAGTTTATCATTTTTATTTTGGAATAGTTAAGTTATAGGTGAATTTTGTTATATATTATTCTGTGTTCTCCAAATGATATGCATTGAGCAAATGTGTAAGTTTAGAGTAATTATACTGTTCCCTATATAAAAAAAATCTAAAGAACATATGGACATGATTAAATGTAACTATCCTCTGTCATACCTTCTGCTATCATATACATCTCCACATTATTTATTGAACAAATATGTATTTAATGTCTAATATCTGCCAGGCATTCTTCTAGGTGATGGGATTAGAATACTGAATAAAATGTTCTCCCCTTGTAGACTTGACTTTACAGTAGGAGTTACTTGAGATTCCTTTAACATTTTTGTTGGTCATTAACCACACATAACCACAAGCTCTTGCCTGATGTATCAAATGTTATACCTAACTTACAGATCTAACTATATACCTATTTATTCACTTATCTATATATCATTATTTTTAGTTCATCTGTTGGTAGACTTGCTATATAATTTGTCATCGACCAAGACATTTTTTGAGAGGAAAGAGAGTGCTATTAATATTATGCAAAGATAACGGGGAAGAATAGATACCACGCCAGGCAAATTTCTCATTGGTTACTTTTAGACCCTGAATAACATACTAGTACCTTTATATTTTATTGCATCAAGTATTCCCCACCCTTTCTTTAATCATCCCCGCTCCTTTCCTTAACTGCAAACAATGTTTATACTTATTTTACTCTTATATTGATAAAATAGATAATATTTGAAATTTTAACCTTACTTATGACTTTGATGTTTTGCCTAAAGATTAATCCTAAAACCAAAAATCATTAAATGGCTTTATTATTTGTAAAACTTTTAAATGTGGAAAATCAACAAATATTATTGGGAATCCACTATGTACAAAAAGTTTAAAAAGAAAGAAAGGGGAAGCATATAAAAGCACATCCTCAAGAAAAAAACTGCTACTAATATTTTGAGTATTTTTCTGTCTTCTTTTGTTTTTCTTAGGAAATATAGTTTGTGAATTTACTTTACTACATAAGGCAACCATATAGGTAATCAGCAAATAAAATTTTCAATGTATATAGGTCCCTTTTATTAAAATGATCATTCTAATTTTCTAGCCATTTGTCTTGACCTTACATATTTTTGTGCATAAGCTAGAAAATCTATTTCTAGAACTTTGCAAACAGTTTTTACTAACAAGATAGTAATTGTTGTGATTATACATTTTTTCTTTTTTTGACAATATCTTGCATCTGTTTATTGCTGTATACCAATTCAAAGCAAATTTCCACCTGAGATGGCAATTAGTACTTCGACAAAATTTCTGATTCTTCTTATAGTGTATCCTTAGCACTGAACTTGAACTAGCCTTACTAGAGTCTTTTCGCATGGTTTTATGGTTAGCTGAAAATGGTTCTGTTAGACAGTCAACTCCTTAAGGGCAAGGGCTGAGTTGCCTTCATTTTGGCTTCCTTTGACTCTCTAAAAATGTGTGGTAGCTATGTGAACAAATCAATGAGTCAGTGAATGAATGAACTGCAAAAGAGTAAAGTTCCTCACTTGTTCTATTTCTAAATTCTGTACATCTGTCTTGTTTAAGGCAGTGCCTCTTTCCATTCTCACCACCACTACTCTGTTTTTTAATGCACTTCAAGATCATCACTAAAAAAATATGTCCCCTGCATTCTCACTTTAGAAAATTTAGAAAATACATAAATGGTATTTCTCCAATGATTTGCAATGTGAGCACGTTTTCTTATGCTAATTGGGCATTTTCATGTGTTCGTTGGAGGAAAATCTAAGTCATTTGCTCACTTTTAAATTAGATTATTTGTTTTTGTTTTGAGTTGTAGGAGTTCTTTATATATTCTGGGTATTAACTCCTTGTAGAATACACGATTTGCAAATATTTTATCCCAATCCGTACGTTACATTTTTACTCTCTTTATTGTTTTCTGTGACACACAAGCATTTTTTAAAGTTTTACTGAGTCACATTTGTATGATTTTCCCTATACTTGGGTGTCACATACAAGAAGTCATTAAGTCATTGTCATATCCAATGTCATGAAGATTTTCCCCAAAGTTTCATTCTTGGAAGGTTTTTTCATATCTTTCTTTAAAAATATTTATAGCAGTACAACAAAACTAAATTTTAGAGACACTGGATGTCATTAGTTTAGATATGATTAGTTAATTATAAGAGAAAGACATGATTCTCCCTGGGAAGAAAATGCTGGGAGAAACAGTCTAAGTGGGGCTCGTGAGAGGATGGCCAGGCCCCTGGTGCAATAGCTGGTGCTGCAGCTTCTCTACTTCGTCTTTGGCTCTTCCCAGGTCTCAGAAGCAGAACGCCATTTTTTGTTAATGGACAGAAGTTTTCCTTTGAAAAAGTGGCAGGGAGAAACTATCACTCCAGGCTCTCCCTCATAATTGAAGCAGGAGAAAGATTGCTGGCTCCTGGGTTTCCCTCATCACTTCAGTACCTGGCAGGGATCTGTCAGGGAGTGTAGAGGGAGTACAGAGGCAAGTTCCCATGGAAGAGGACAAGAGAGGCACCTCACCACCATCTTGAAGGCAGGGCAGGAAAGTGCTCTGACTTGCACACCATGGAGCAACAGACCCAATCTCTGTGACTGGCAGATCAGCTACTCAGGATTGACAGTGGCCCAGAGGGAATATTTTGAGAGCACAAACTTCAGAGGGACCTGACCAGTGCTGAGTTCCAGGCATCCCACTCTTTACCCTGATTCAGCCATGGGACAAAAGATGTGGCCAGAAAAGGACAAGGAAGAACTCCAAAGAGATCAGTGGTGAGTCCAGGACTGACCCAAACTCCCTCCTCTCCAGCAATCCTCTGAACGTCAGACCCACACTTGGGTCGTGACTGAGAGGGACAAACCCAGGTGGATCCTGGACATCAGTCGCAGTAGGAGAACTTCATTCCAGGATAGGCCTGTCTAGGGCACCCCCGGTGAGAGCACATACCTGGGGAAGAGACAATCCTGTACCTTCCCACGGGAGGAGATCTCCCTGGCCATACAAGAGTGGAAGGGGAAGACTTCAACCTCACCCACCTCCACTGCCCCTCCTCCTTCCCTGCTTCATTCCCGGAGGAGAGAGTGAAAGAGATGGCTCTTCAGGAGAGACCTGATTAAAGGAACAATTACAGAGCCTACAACAAGGGCAGGTTTTCTTTTGTTTTGATTTTCAATTATTTTTTAATGTTTAAAAATTTTTGACAGTTTGTTAATTCATCCATTTGTAAATATTTTTCCTTTGTGTATGAATGTGTATGTGAGGGTTTGATCTGCATCCTCCCCCCAAATTTTTTTCTTTTCTTTTTCTGTTTCTTCTTTTATTTGTCTTTTTCTGTTTATGTGTATATGTGAATGATTGAGTGTTCATCTTTCGATTTTGTTGTTGTTGGTTTTTGCTCTTTTGTTCTTCTGAGTTTTTTTAATATTCATTTTTTATAGTTTAAGTTGTGTGTCAATATATGTGTGAGGGTTCAATCTGAATCCCTACCCCCCTCCAGACTTTCTGTTTTTCTTCTCGATATAGTTTGTGCTAGGAGTCTGTGTGTGCTTAGTTTTCTTGTTCTTTTGTTGTTGTTTAGTTTCACTTTTTTGTTATTCCAGTTTGTTTTGGGGTGTGTGTATGTGTTAAATTGCTTTTCCACTGGTTTCTGCTTTGCATCATCATATAGAGAGGTGGTGGGGAGTGGGTCTCAGGGAACACATACCACAATAAGCGAACACTTTAATTTGCAAGTTGTTTCTGATTTGTAGCACCCCATCCCCTACTTTATTCAAATTTCAAAACTACAAGAGACAGCAAAGTTTCCCATCCACCATCCTATTTCAAAATAGAACAAATCCAGAGCCCAGACCAGGGAAGAATAGAGGACTAAGCAAACATCTCCCACTGAAACTGAATAACAGAACTAAAGAGAAAAGCAAGAGATATGTCACAAATAAAGAAAAAACAGAGGAAAACCTCGGGCAATTTCTAGTGTAACAAAGACAAAACTCCTGAAAAATCAGACCTTGGTGCCCAAACAATGGAAGTCACCAACAACTGGTCCCAGAATAAGATAAGGATTAGGGAATGGATGGAAAGAGAGAATAAGACTCAAGAAAGACATGATGCAACACTGAAAGAACTTGTAACAAAGATTTTGGCAATAAAAAAGTTCATCCAGGAAATAAATAACAAGATGACAAGCATGGAAAGCACAATTAATCTAGCTGAAGAAAGAATTTCAGAACTTGAAGACCAGAGCATATAATTAACCCAATCTGTAAAAAACATACAAAGAAGACTCAGAAGAAAGGACAAAGCCTACAAGAGATGTATTATTATCTCAAGAGACTGAATCTATGGCTGATTGGTATCCCAGAAGAAGAAAGGGGAATGGAGAACAACTTGGAACAAGTATTCCAGGAGGTAATCCAATAAAACTTTCCCATCTCATCAGAGAAGTAACCAGCCAAGCACAAGAGATACAGAGAACCCCCACAAGATTTCAAATGAGAAGGCCAACCCCTAGACACATAGTAATTCATCTACACAAAGTAGGCACAAAAGAAAAAATCTTAAAGGCAGCAAAAGAGAAAGGTCAGCCTACCTACCAGAGATAACCAATCAGAATAGCAGCAGACATCAGCAGAAACACTGCAATAAAGAAGGGACTGGAGCCCTATATTCAAAGTCCTCAAAGAAAAACAATTTCAACCAAGAATTTCCTATCCAGCTAAGCTCAGCTTCATCAGTGATGGGGACTTAAAATCCTTCCCAGACGTCCAATATCTAAGAGATTATGCAGCTTCCAGACCAACTCTACAGGAGACACTTAAAAAAGTATTAAGCACAGAAGAAAGAAAAAAAAGAATGACCACACACTTCCCAAGAGAATAGCAGAGCACAGAATCAACAGAGAATACAGTGCAACAAGATACTTGAAAACACTACACATACATTAATCCCCAAAGCCAAAAGAAAACAAGCAAAGAAAACACTTTATAAGAATCTCATGACAGAGAGAAACAATCATGTTTCAATAATCAGTCTGAATGTGAATGAACTAAGTGCACCACTGAAAAGACACAGAATGACAAACTGAATAAGAAACCATGACCCAATTCTGTGCTGCTCATCTCACCACAAGGGACACACACACATTCAAAGTTAAAGGATGGAAAACAAGTTTCCAGGCAAATTGATCACAAAAAAGGCAGGAGTGGCAATCTTAATATCAGACAAAAAAACCTTTAAGCTATCAAAATAAAAAAGATGCCAAAGGACACTACATAATGATAAAAGGTTTAATCCATCAACAAGAAATATCCATCATAAACATATATGCACCCAACACAAGAGCACCAGCATTTATAAAGCAACTACTAAATAAACTAAAAAAAGATATTGACTCTAACACTATTACAGCAGGGGACTTGAATACCCCACTGACAGCTCTAGATAGAGGCAAAAAATTCACAAGGAGATCCAGAACCTACACTTGATACTTGACTAAATGGATTTAATAGATACCTACAGATTATTCCACCCAACAAACACAGAATATACATTCTACTCATCACCACATGGAGCATACTCCAAAATCGATCACATCCTTGGTCATAAATCAAGCATAAACAAATCCCATAAGACTGAAATCTTGCCATGCACATTCTCAGACCACAGTGGAATAAAAATAAATATCAACACCAACAACATTTCCTGAAAGTTCACAAGGACATGGTTACTAAACAGCATGATGCCGAACAACTACTGGGTCAACAATGAAATCAAAGCTGAAATCAAAAGATTCTGGAAACAAATGAAAATGAAGAAACATCTTACCAAAACCTTTGAGATGTCATGAAATCAATTCTAAGAGGGGAATTTATATCTCTATGATCACACAGTAAGAAAATGGAAAGCTCACAAGTGGTGAGCCTAACAAATCACCTAAGGAAGCTGGAAAGAGAAGACCACAAAAACCCCAACTTTAGAAGAAGAATCCAAATCACCAAAATAAGAGCCCAAATATGGGACATAGAAAACAAAAACATCACAGAAATCCTCAACAGAACAAAAAGCTGGTTCTTTGAAAGAATTAACAAGACTGATGGACCCCTAACCACAATGACCAAGAAAAAGAGAGAAAAGCCCAAATAAACACAATCAGAAATACAAAAGATCAAATTACAACTGACCCTAAAGAAATACGAAAGATTATCAGATATTACTATGTACATCTGTATGGAAACAAACTTGATAATCCAAATGAAATGGAGGACTTTCTGACATCACACAACCTCCCCAGTTTGAAACAAGAAGACATTGAGACACTAAGTAGACCAATGCAACCCAGGAAATTTACTCAGTCATAAGAAAACTACCTACCAAAAAAAGCCCTGGACCAGATGGCTTTCCAGCAGAATTCTACAAAATGTAAAAGGAGGAGCTGATACCAATCCTATTGAAAGTATTCCAGGCAATTGAGAAAGATGGAATTCTCCCCAAATCATTTTGCAAAGCTAACATCACACTGATACCCAAACTGGGTAAAGAGCCAACAACAACAAAAAAGAACCACAGGCCAATATCCCATATGAAGATAGATGCAAAAATCCTCAACAAGATTCTAGCAAACCGGATCCAAAAACACATCTCAAAAATCATCCACCATGACCACATAGGCTTTCATCCCCAGGATACAGGACTGGTTCAACATTCACAAGACCATAAATGTAATTAAATAGATAAGCAGATGTAAAAACAAGAACCACATTATTATCTCATTAGATGCAGAAAAAGCTTTTGATAAAATCCAGCATCGCTTCTTGATAAAAACTCTCAAACACCTAGGTATAGAAGGAACATACTTCAAAATAGTAAGTGCCATCTATGATAATCCCACAGCTAGCATATTGTTAAATGGACAGAAACTGGAAACATTTTCCCTGAAAACTGGAACAAGACAAGGCTGCCCACTCTCACCCCTCTTGTTCAATATTGTGTTGGAGGTCCTAGCTCTGGTAATTAGACAAGAGAAGGAAATCAGGGGTATACAAGAGGAAAAGAGGAAGTCAAGTTATCCCTCTTTGCTGATGATATGATCCTATAACTTGAAAATCCAAGAGAATCTGTCAAAAACCTGCTTGCACTGATAAAGGTCTTTGGCAAAGTCTCAGGGTACAAAATAAACATGAAAAGACAGTTGTATTCCTATACACCAAAAACAAGCAGGCAGAAACCCAAATTAAAAGCACAATCCCATTCATAATAGCCACCAAAAAAATGAAATACCTCAGCATCTTCCTAAGCAGAGAAGTGAAACACCTTTACAGTGAGAACTACAAAACACTACTCAAAGAAATCCAAGAAGACATAAACAAATGGAAAGATATTCCATGCTCATGAATAAGAAGAATCAACATTGTTAAAATGTCCATCCTACCAAAGGCAATCTACAGATTCAACGCAATACCCATGAAGTTACCAACATCATTCTTCTCAGACCTGGAAACAATACAGAAATTTATATGGAAGCATAAGCAACCACAAATAGCTGAAACAATCCTTAGCAAAAGAAACAAAGCAGGAGGTATCACACTTCCAGACTTCAAACTTTACTCTAAGGCTACAGTTATCAAAACAACCTGGTATTGGTACAAGAACAGACATATAGACCAATGAAACAGGATAGAGATTCTGGAAGCAAAGCCTCAATTCCTCAACCAATTCATCTTTGACAAAGCCTCCAAAAACACTGGGGAGAGGAGAACCTTTTCAGTAAGTGGTGCTGAGAAAACTGGCTGACCACATGCAGAAGATTGAAACAGGACCCCTACCTATCACCATACACAAAAATTAACTCTAAATGGATCAAAGACCTAAATGTAAAACCTCAAACTATAAGAATCTTAGAAAACACAGGAGACACCCTTATGCAAATTGGAACTGGCAACCAATTCCTGATCAAAACCCCAAGTGCCCATGCCATAAGAGATAAGATAGACAAGAGGGACCTCATCAAACTGACAAGCTTCTCCAAAGTAAAAGAAACCATCAAGAGAGTGGGGAGATAGTCCACAGAATGGGAAAAATTATTTGAACTATATATCTGACAAAGACCTAACATCTAGGATCTACAAGGAACTCAAATGCACTGAAGGGAAAAAAAACAGCCCCATCAAAAAGTGGGCAAAAGACATGAATAGACACTTCTCAAAGGAAGATATACTGGCAGCCGATAACATATGAAAAAGTGCTCAGCCTCACTCATCATCAGAGAAATTCCAATCAAAACCACATTGAGATACCACCTAATTCTAGTAAGAATGGCCATCATTAATAAATCAAACAGGCGAGGATGTGGAGAAAAATCAATGTTCCCACACTGCTGGTGGGAATGCAAACTAGTGTAACCTCCCTGGAAGACAGTATGGCAATTTCTGAAAGAACTAGAAATTGACTTTCCATATGACCCAGCAATTTCCCTATTGGGATTATACCTGGAGGAACTCAAACCATTCTATAAAAAAGATACCCGCTCACGTATGTTTGTTGCAGCTCTATTCACAATAGCAAAAACATGGAACCAACCATGTTGCCCACCGAAGCTGGAATGGTTTTAAAAAATGTGATATATGTACACAATGGAATGTTATGCAGCCATAAAGTAAGAGGAGCATAAAGATTTCACAGCAACTTGGATGGATTTGGATTCGATCATACTCAGTGATCTATCACAGAAACAAAGAACAGAATATCATATGTTCTCACTCATAAGTGGACCTTGAACAATTTTAATACTGTAAGAAAGGGATTGGGAGTAGTGGAAAACTGTCAGGGGAGGGTTTGGGATTGGCAGTTGAGGGAAATTGCTAAGGGAGGGAGGGGCATACCTCATCAACAAGGGTACCTGCATAATCAATGTTTGTATACCTAACCCTGAATTGTACCCCCACATCTTTATAATAAAAATAATAATAATAATTACAAAAAAAGGAAAGACACAAAAATTATTTACATAATGAAAGACTTCACAGCTTCAGTGGAATGGGCAGTTTCATGTTGATGTGATTTCAGCAGTGATTTGCTTCAGCCCACATACTTTCACTGTCTTAGTAGAGAATGTCACTATCTCTACTAAGAAATAATCTTGTTGCCTAGAACTACTTTGATGCCTCCATATGCTGGGAGAAGATCTTTATCTCCAGCTTTCACACTAACTGGTTGAATCTCTCTACCTTGTCCTTTGGTGCCTAAGCCAACCGCCACCACTGTCACTTGCAATACCTTTCCTTGGGATTTTTCTGGAACTCTAATGCCTCCCTTGGTTTTAGTTTCAACTGTGCTTCTTTCAACAAATACTTGGTCAAAGAACAGAAGAAATTTTCTATGTTCTTGTCCTGCCATGGCTTGCACTGGCTAGCTCCAGCTTTTGTTGCCTCCAGGGAGAGATGCTCTGCCTGCTGCGGACACGTGAAAAGGCACCCGGTATGCTCCTGTGCTTACCAGTCCCTCCTCCACTCAAGACAGGGGCCATCCCTCATGCTGCTGTTTGCCCTGTAGGCCTTGCAGGGGTCTGTGATACAGCCTGGCCTGAGGCTGGAAAAATGAGATCAGACTAGGTGGCTCCAGTCCAGGTAGTTTTGTAGTGTTAAGTCTTTAATCCATTTTGAGTTAATTTTTATGTGTGGTGTAAAGTATGGATCCATCTTTATTCTTTTGCACGTTGCTGAAATACTGTCTTTTCCCCTTTATGTTATAATAAACCCATTGTAAGTTGAAAATATGGAAGTTTATTTTCTTTTTTATTTTGCTATTTTATAATTTTTATTTTAAAGATGTGGAGTATGATTCAGGATTAGGTATACAAGTGGTTATTGTACAGGTAAAGTTTGGGCCTCCCTTTGGTCCTCACTTTGATTTGAGATCAGGTACCCTTATTGATTTATGTGCCCTCCCCATGCCTCCCCTGGCAGTTTCTGCTACTACCAATCCCTTTCTTATAGTATTATGGTGAATGTTCAGGGTCCGCTTATGAGTAAGAATATGTGGTACTCAGTTTTTTGTTTCTGTGATAGGATCACTGAGTATTATAGATTCTAAATCCATCCCAGTTGCTGTGAAGTCCATAATTTTGTGCCTCTTTGTGGCTGTACATGTACCATTTTTAAAATCCAGTTCACTTTCAATGGGCAGCATGGTTGGTTCCATGTTTTTGCTATTGTCAATAGTGCTGCTATAAACGTGCATGCACGGTATCATTTTTGTAGAATGATTTGAGTTCCTCCAGCTATATTCCCAGAAGGGGGATTGCAGGGTCATACAGAAGGTCAATTTTTTTTTCCACAGAGGTCGTATTAGTTTACACTCCCACCAACAGTGTAGATGTGTTTCCTTTCCCTCACATCCTCTCCAGCATCTGTTGTTTTTTAAGTTATTGATGGTCATCCTGACTGGTGTTAGGTGACATCTCAATGTGGTTTCGATTTGCATTTCTCTGATTTGTGAGGTTGAACATTTTTTCATATGCCTGTTGGCTGCTTGTATGTCTTCTTTTAAGGAGTATCTTTTCATGTTTTCTGTCCACTTTTTAATGGGGCTGTTTGTTTTTTTTCCTTTTGGCAAGTTTGAGTTCTTTGTAGATCCTGGATATTAAGCCTTTGTCAGATGTGCAGTTGGCAAATATTTCTCCCCATTCTGTGGGCTGTCTCCCTGCTCTCTTGATGTTTCTTTTGCATTGCAGCATCTTTTTAGTTTGAAGAGGTCCCACTTGTCTGTCTTACCTCCTATGGCATGGGGTTTGGGGGTTTTGAATCAAAATTGGTTGCCTACTCCAATTTCCATAAGGGTTTCTCCTGCATTTTCTAAGATTCTTAAAGTTTGAGGTTTTACAATAAGGTCTTTGATCCATTTGGAGTTAGTTTTTATGTACGGTGATAAGTATGGGGTCCTATTTCACTCTTCTGCAGGTGGTCAGCCTGTTATCCCAGCACCATTTACTAAATAGGTTCTCCTCTCCCTATTGTTTGTTAGTGGAGGTTTTGTCAAAATTGAGGTTTTGTTTCTGGAATCGCCATCCTATTCCATTGGTCTATATGTCTGTTCTTATATGAATACCAGGTTGTTTTGATTATTGCAGCCTTATAATAAAATTTAAAGTCTGGAAGTGCAACACCTCCCACTTTGACTCTTTTGCTAAGGATTATTTTGGTTATTTGTGGTCTTTTATGTCCCCATATGAATTTCTGTATTGTTGTTTCCAGATCTGAGAAGAATGACATTGGTAATTTAATGAGAATTGCATTGAATCTGTAGATTTTCCTTGGTTGGTTGGATGGGTTTCCTAACAATATTGATTATTCCAACCCGTGAGCATGGACTATTTTTCCATTTGTTTGTATTATCTTTTATTTCTTTCAGCAAAATTTTCTAGTTTTTATTGTAAAGATCTTTCACTTCTCTGGTTAGGAGGATGCTGAGGTATTTCTTTCTTTTCTTTTCTTTTCTTTTTTTTTTTTTTGGTGGCTATGGTGAATGGGATAGTGTTTTTTATTTGCTTCTCTACATGTTTGTTGTTGATATATAAGAATGCAACTGTCTTTTGCACATTTATTTTGAACCCTGAGACTCTGCCAAAGTCCTTTATCAATGCAAGGAGTTTTTGACAGATTCTCTTGGATTTTCAAAGTATAGGATCATATCATCAGCAAAGAGGGATAACTTGACTTCCTCTTTTCCTATTTAAATGCCTCTGATTTCCTTCTCTTGTCTGATTGCTTTAGCTGGACTTCCACCACCATATTGAACAGGAAGAGTGAAAGTGGGCAGCCTTGTCTTGTTCTGGTTTTCAGGGGAAATGCTTCCACTTTCTGTCTGTTTAGCAATATGCTGGCTGTGGGTTTATCACAGAAGGCTCTTACTATTTTGAGGTATGTTCCCTCTATGCCTAGGCGTTCAAGGAATTTTATCAAGAAGGGATGTTGGATTTTATCAAAAGCTTTTTCTGCATCTAATGATATACTCATGTGGTTCTTATTTTTATATCTGTTGATTATTTAATTGCATTTATTTTCTTGTGAATGTTGAACCAGCCCTATATCCTGGGGCTGAAGTCTATTTGGTCATGGTGGATGATTTTTGAGATGTGTTATTGGATCCAATTTGCTAGACTCTGTTGAGAATTTTTGCTTCTATGTTCATCAGGGATACTAGACTGTAGTTCCTTTCCTTTGTTGGATCTTTACCCAGTTTGGGTATCAGTGTGTGATGTCAGCTTCATAAAATGATTTGGGGAGAGGTCTGTCTTTCTCAATTGCCTGACAAAGGATTGATATCACCTCCTCCTTGTATGTTTTGTAGAATTCAGCTGGAGAACCATCTAGTCCAGGGCTTTGTTGTTGTTGTTGTTGCTGTTGTTGTTGTTGTTGATTTCTTATGATGGAGTCAATTTCCTGGGCTGTTATTGGTCTATTTAGAATCTCAATTTCTTCTTGTTTCAACCTTGGTAGGTTGTGCAATGTCAGAAAGTTCTCCATTTCATTTAGGCTGTTGAGTTTGTTTCCATACAAGCGTGCATAGCAATCTCTGATAATCTTTTGTATTTCTTCAGGGTCAGTTGTGACTTGATCTTTTGCATTTCTGATTGTGCTTATTTTGGCTTTTTCTCCCATTTCTTGATCATTCTGGCTAGGGGTCCATCAGTCTTGTTTATCCTTTCAAGGAACCAGCTTTATGTTTCATTGATTTTTCTTCTGATATTTTTGTCTTTTATGTCCTGTTTTGGGCTTTTACTTTGGTGATCTGGATTCGCCTGGTGAAGTTAGGGTTTTGGTAGTCTTGCCTTTCCAGCTCCTGTAGGTGATTTATTGGCTATTAACTTGTTCTTTTTTCTATTTTCTTGATGTGTGTTTGTAGAGATATAAATTTCCCTCTTAGTACTGATTTTATGGCATCCCAGAGGTTTTGGTAAGAGGTATCTTTGTTTTCATTTGTTTCCAGGAATCTTTTGATTTCTGTGTTAACCTGGTAGCTGTTCAGCATCATGTTGTTTAGTGTTCATGCCTTTGTGAGTTTGGGGGGAACTTTGTTGGTGGTGATACTTATTTTTATTCCACTGTTGTCTGAGAAGGTGCATGGCAATATTTCAATCCTGTGAGATTTGTTTATACTTGATTTATAGCTGAGAATGTGGTTGTTCTTTGAGTATGTTTCATATGGTGATGAGTAGAATACATATTCTGTGGTTGTTGAGTGGTGTGTTCTGTAGATATATTAAATCCACTAGTCAGGGTATTTATGTCTCCAACTATAATAGTGGTATAGTCAATATCTTTTTTTTAGTTTACTTAGCAGCTGCCTTATAGAACCTGGTGCTCCTGTGTTGGGTACATATATGTTTAGGATGAATATTTCTTATTGATGGATAAAACTTTTATCACTATGTAGTGTCCTTCTGCATCTTTTTAAATTTTTGATAACTTAAACATTTTGTCTGATATTAAGATCACAACTCCTGCCAAGTTTTGGGATCCATTTACCTGAAAGTTTGTTTTCCATCATGTAACTTTGAGTTTGTGGGTGTCCTTTGTGGTGAGATGAGTTTCCTGGAGGCAGTGAATTGTTGAGTCATGTGTTATTGTCCAGTTTACCATTCCATATCTTTTCAGTGGTGTATTTAGTCCATTCATGTTCAGGCTACTTATTGAAATGTGAGAGTTTGTCCCTTTCTTAATGTTCTTATAAGGCTGTTTTGTTTTCCTTTAGCTTTTGTGATCATATATGTGTGTGTTTTCATTTTTGTGATTATGCTGTGTCTTCTATTGCTTCTGTGTTTATTTGTAATCTTGTGAAGTATATGCTCTCTCATTTCTTTTTTCCTGTGTGCACAGTACCTTTTCATGCATCTCCTATAAAGTTGGTCTGGAAGCAGCATATTCTCTTAGGGATTGGATGTCTGGGAAGGATTTTATTCTCTGTTGCTGATTTAGGAAATTCTTGGTTGAAATTGTTTATCTTTGAGAACATTCAAGATTGAGTTCCAATTCCTTACGGCCTATAGTGTTTCTACAGATAGGTCTGCAGCAATTCTGATTCATCTCCCCCAGTATGTTGTCTGACTTTTTCCCTGCTGCTTTTATGATTTTTTCTTTTATACTTACTTTGTGTAGGCAAAATACTATGTGTCTAGTGGTTGGTCTTCTTATAAGATTTCCTTAAGGGGGTATCTGAATTTCTTGTACTTGTATAGTCATCTCTCTAGTCTGACAAGGGAGGTTTTCTTGAATGACCTCATGAAATGTTTTTTCCAGGGTGTTTTCTTTTTCTCTTTCTATTTCACATATTCGTGTAGATGTAGGTATGATTTCTTGATAAAATTGCAGATTTTTGGACAGTTTCTTCTTTCTTCTTAAGTTTTTTTTTTTCTGTATTTTAAATAGATTGAGTTAATTCCATATTTAGGTCTTCCAGTTCAGGGATTCTTTCTTCTGCTTGGTCAATTCTGCTTCCCTTGCTTGTTAATTTGTTATGTATTTGTCAGATGGAATTCTTTATTTCTTTTATTTCTAAGTACATTTTCTTGAGTCTGTCCAGCTCTGATGCAATTTCATTTAATTTTAGGTCTTGCATTTCTTTATTTTTATTCATTCTATCCAACAATTCTCTGATCTCTATGAGTAACTTCTGGAAACTGTTGCCCTCAGAGATAGCCAACATTTGTGCCCCAGTAGCTGTTCTTTCTAGCACTGACTCTTTGTTGGGGCTCTGATGGTTACCAGCAGTTTTTCGCTAGTTTTTCTTCATTTATAATAGTTCTGTTATCTTTCTCCTTAATCTTGTTGCTCAGTTGAAAATGGAGAAGCAGTCCCATCTGATATTTTCTCTACCCTCAGCTGGGGCTCCAGGTTTGTTTGAATTTGTAGGGCTGGGGGTGGGGTGTTGTGCTGTCTTTTTACAATTTTGAGCAATTGCTAGGGGTTGGGCAAGGGACTGAAAGGATTCAGAACCGACTGGCAGGTTATAATGTTTGCTATCTGGTGAATGGGTCAGCAGGGACTTGCTCTTTATTTCTGTACAATATGACCTTATACTGGAAATGCTTGCATAGTCCCTGAATCCAAGACAAGGTATAAGAGGGAAAAGAGAAGGAAGAAAATGGGGAAAGGAAGAGGGAGAGAAAAAGAAGAAACAAAAAATAAAGAGAGAGAAATAGAAGGAGGAAAACAAAAGAGAAAACCAACCAACGAACAAAGCAACCAAATGAGATAATCAAACAAACAAGCTAATACCCCTCCCCAAAAAACCATTGATAAAGAGTTATCAGCTTTAGTAAGTCTCTTGGGGGGAGGGGCCTCTTGTGAAGGGTTCTGTGACTGCAGTTCTGTTACTGCAAGTTCCCTTTTAACTGTTGGAATTTAGGATGTTAGAATCTCCACCTCCTGCTGCCTGCTGTTGGTAGCCAGTGCATGCCTGTGTGAGGGAATGGAGCTGAAATAGCTTGACACATCTCATGATCTCACTCCCTTCCTCCATCTCCCAGAGTGGTCACAGCTCCCAGGGCATCCAGTTCATGGCAGTGGAATGGGTCCTCCTGTCTCTGCCCTGCCCTCCCAATCTCTCTCACTTTTTCTAGGGGTGAAGAGGAGTCAGCTAGCCTCCTTCTCCATAGTTTTGTTGTCTATGTCTATTACCCAGCAGCTGGCTCAGGGCAGAGGGTGGACCATCTGGCATTCAGCATTTGCTGTTACCCACCAGGGCCTGTGCACTGGGAGAAATGTTCTCTGAGGGCCCAAAGAACAGTCCCAATGCAATGCAGAGATCAGTACCTGATCCCAAGATGTAGTTCTGCTGTTCCACAGAGGCGGCCTTGGAGCACTTCTCTGCCCAGGCATTAGATAGTCTGCTCAGTTTTTCTGCTAGTTGCTGTTCCTGTCACAAATGAGGTTGATAGTTCCCTCTTGAGCAGTTACCCAGTCTCCAGATCTCAAGACCTAGTGGCAAGACTCTGGAGCCCAGTCCAGGTTCAGGATAGCCTCTTCCTACTACTTCCTTGGGACTCCTCCTCAGGCTTCCTCACTGCTCCCTCTGCAGCCCTTGCTGCCAGCCTTCAGTCCAGTGCTGTGGTGGTGGGGTCAGCAATCACCCCAGCAGTTCTTCCTGGGAAAAGCTGTGATGATTGTAGAAGATAGTGCTCAGCTTCTGCACTCAGGGAAGCACTAAAGTCCAAGAAGAGCTGCTGCAGCACCAATGGCTTCCCTAGTTGGGCCCTGGTCACTTGCTCCCAAGTCTCCACTCAGTCAGCCTCTCACACTCCCACTGACACATAGAAGCAACTGCAGAATCATCCATACAATCATTCACACACACAGGGCTTTGCACCATCTGACAGGCTATGCTGCCATCTTCCCCATCACTCTACATATTTTTTCATAAATCTTTTCCTTTTTTTTTTGGAATTTCTAATTTCCTGTTTTTCTTAAGTTCTTGCATATTTGGAGCAAATGTTCATTTCTCAATTTTGTTAAGCTTCTCCTTCCAATTAAGTGTTCTTTGAAGTTATCCATCCTGCTTTACTAATTGCCGCTTCTTCCTTCCAGTTTCTTTAAGATCTTCATCTGCTAGTGAATCTTCTCCCATTCTGCACAGTTGTAGGACACTCATCCTTTAGTGGGATATTGAAAAGAGGAATAAGTATATCTTTGATGCAAAATCCCTTGTACATTAAAAATATTGGAAACTATACATGAGCATACTTTCCTCTTCTTAAATGCTTTCCACCAACTTTCTAGTTTTGCTTATAGAATTTGAAGTTTAGTCTTAGATGATTATTATTAAGCACTTTGTCTTTAATCTTTTGTGAATATTTTTAACATTTTAATTCTCCTTTGTAACTTTATTAGCAAAAATCACTTAGTCAACTTGATTTTTAATCTCACAGTATCTTCTCTGGAGAGGGGTTGTATAGTTGCTGAAAATTCTGCCGAGCTGCAGTCATACTCATCAGGATGGGAAGAGAGAATAGTGCAGCTCCCACATAAGTTCAGTCAGTATGATTTCTACTCTTGAATATATCCTCCACCTCTTCTATTTTTTCTACATCAAACAATAGCATTTCTAGTAACAGCAATTTTCTAAGGCTGTACAATGAAGGGCACAAGCTTTGAAGTCAGCTCCTTCTAGATGAAAATCCAACTCTAAAATAGCTAGCTGTGTGAACCAATTGAAAAAATTTCCTCAAGCCTCAGTTTCTTCATTTGTGATGATGACAATAGTGACTACCTCAGAAGGTTATTGTGAAGACAAGTTAGATAATGCATAGACAGCAGTACTCACAATGCTTGGCACCTAATAAATGTTTAATAAGTGCTGGCTCTTATTATGAACTGTAGTTGGAAAGCATCTCCTTTATGAACAGATGTGTTGTGTTACTGTGCAGGATGCAACCATCTTCTATGCATTGGGTCAAGATCCTACCAAGATGGCCTGCATGATGCAGATGTAATGGAGAGAATGTAAGATCCAGAAGAGTAGATGCCTTGCCTGTCTAATTCACTGATAGTTCCTAAGCATCCAGAACAGTATCTGACATATGGTATGTACAAAGCAAATATTTTTGGAGTAAATAAAGACAACAAACTTCTAAGTTAGATACAACTCTGCTTGAATCTTGGCTCAACCATTTCCTATTGGTGTAACTTTGAGCAAATCACATAACTTCTCTGGGTTTTAGTTTTGTTAGCTACAGCATGAGCAATTATAATACTTTCTATGAACTTGTAAACTTAGTCACATATGATAATACATTTTAAAATTCTTCATAAATGCTACATAAAAATTCAAATGTCAGCATAACTATTATTGTGGTCACCCAGAAAACAAAACTTCTTTCAACAAAGTGATTTTTCTCCCTGATTTGGGTCTATCTTTCTCTCCTTATGAGACCAAAAACACTGTTTGCCCTGAATCAAAGTGCCATTATGATCTCCTCGGCCCTCCTTTCTCACTTTGAGATCTTGCCTTGTCCCTGCCTCTGGACTCCTGGGCTTGGTATGCTTGATGTTTACATTTTATACAACTCATATTACAACTCAGTTATATTATATGATTTTCTAGTTCTAAGTACCCTTGACTGAGTCAGTTAGGAATTCCTCTCTCTGGTTTCTGCCCTGTGGCACCCAGCACCCATTCCTGACCCCTGACTCCCTATGCCCTCTACTCCCCCCACATATCTGCATAAGGTAGATCAAAAGAGCACTTCTCATTAGGCTATATACCTAAAATACAGACTTATACAGAGCTTAAAATTTTCTATTTATGTCAATAAGAATTTGGGAGCAAAGGAAAACAAGGAGAACCCCAGTATAGCAGACAACAAAATAGGACATAGGCAAGTGCTTGCCAGAGTGTGCTGGAAAGAAAATGATAATTCTTTGTGCATGTTGTAAGGGGATGAATTAGTGACAGACTCCCAAGGGGGAGTGCAGAGTCATCTCAGAAAGTTCAGTAAAGACATCTGCTAAGATGAAGACATCTGCTCAATAAAGTCACCACAGTAGGAGTGCAAAAGAAAAGGGAATGTTGGAATAAATTAAAATAAAAACAGCTGAGAAAAATCAGTACAGTATTGCGTCTCTTCTTAAATGCTACTAGAGTCCCTAATTCTATAGGCTCTGTGTAAATGCTGCATATGCTTTACTTAGCTCAACGGCACAACTTAAAAGCAAAAATCCAATAGAGATCAGTCTATCTATAAACATCACTGTGTCTTCAGTAGGTGATCAGCTCTGTGTTTGGGTTCTTTAACAATCACATGGGAATAATTTCTGCCAAATAATTGAGATAATTCACAAAATACTAAAGATAAAATGCAGAAGTCATAGCAAAGAGCTAGACCCATAGCAAGCACTTGATTAACATGGCAAGAGAAGTTAGTGAAATCAGTTTTTGAAAACATATTTCTTAGCCAGGCTTGGTGGCTCAGCCTGTAATCCCGCGCCTTTGGGAGGTTGGGGTGAGTGGATTGCCTGAGCCCGCGGGTTCAAGACCCGCCCAGGCAACTTAGCGAGACCTCATCTCTACAATAAATCAAAAATTAGCCGGGCAAGGTAGCGCGCGCCTGTAGTTCCAGCTGCTTGGAAGGCTGAGGCGGAAGGATCGCCGGAGCCCAGCAGGTTGAGGCTGCGGTGGCCGGGAGCGGCCACTGCACTCCAGTCTGGTCGACAGAGTGAGACTTCAACTCAAAAAAGAAAAAGAAAAAAAGAAAACATATTTCTTGAGCACCTACAGTGTGCCAGCACTGGTCTAGGCACTGAAGACACAGGAATGAATGAGACATCAACGTATTCATCCTTATGGAGCTTGCATTCAAAGAGGCTGAAATAGAAAAGACACAGATCACACTAAATCAGGATGAGGGGATTAAGAATAGGGGTGTGTGGCTAATGGTGGCCAGGACAGACCCACCCTACAGAGGACTAATTTGAGCAGGAACCTGTATGAAGTAACCAATGTATCAGACAGAAGGAGGAGTGGCCCCGGTAGATGGGATCAAAAGCAAGATGGAGTTTAGCATCTGTGACCACAGCATGGAGCAAGTATAGCTGCAGCAGACTGTGCTGGAGGGAAGTGGTGGAGAGTAAGTTATGGTAAGAAACATGGGGATGTGGAGAAAGGGGCTCAGGTGAACATGTTTGCGTGTAGTTGGATATTAATCAGCAGTTTTTCTGTGGTCTTAATATTTTGCTAAAGGCCTAAAGTCAAAAACGATAGGAGTAAAGTATGTTCACCTTCTGAAAATTACCAGGTTTTCTCTCATTAATCTCACTAAAAGACAGGATCCTTCAATTCTCACCTCTATCATCCCAACCAGCCCATGAAGGAAAAGACTAAAGTTTTGAGAAAACTGTTGGCTTCATGCACAGTGTGGTTGCATTTTTCTTACCTTCATCATTAGAAAAGAGTATACCTAGCCAAAGGAAAGTAAAAGGATTTATAGGAGAACTCCACTGAGATAGTGAGTGTGCCTTCAGGAAGACAACTGACATCTTACTGTCTGGTGTGCCTTCAGGAAGACAACTGACATCTTACTGAACTGCAGACATTAGAACCCTTATCCTAATGCTGTCATGAGAGTAGAGATGACTGAAGAACTCTAGAAGACTGGAGATTCCTGAAATTATGTATGTAACGAGTAACCAATTATCACCTGGAGATTCCTAAAAGTGAAGTAGTGACTTTTTCTATAGTGGAAAGATGGATGGAAAAAACCAAGAATGTAAAAGAACTCAAAAGATGAGTAATCTACAAATGTGGGAACTTTTATTAACACACACCCTATGAACAACTGCTCCCAATTGTCACAAACACAGGTAAACTGCCTGCATCAGAGGGCAGAAGATGTAGACACTTTATATACGAGTAGAAACATGAGTGAAAATATTGTTCCCTGACTAGGGTGAAAGCAAACAGAACTTGTCCGAAATTTTCTTGTACACTGAGTAACTAGGTTCATTCATTGCTTTTATATTTGTGCGGTTTATCAATAATCTTTTATGAGTCTGTTTTCAGGATGCCAGGTGTGCACTAGAGTTGTCAAAAATCCCAGAACAAAGAATAACAAAATTAGATGATTGACACTATCTGACTTTAAGACTTACCAGATGTGTGTTTTGTAAATATTTTCTCTTTGTGTGTTGTCTTTGCAATATCTTAAAGGTGTCTTTCTCAAGCCGGAGTTCTTAAATTTTATGAAGTGCAACTTGTCAATTTTTTTCTTTCGTGGATCTTACTTTTGGTGTTGTATCTTAAAAGTCATTGTCAAATACAAGGTCCTCTAGATTTTCTTCTATGTTATATTCTAGATTTTGTATGGTTTTGTATTTTACACTTAGGCCTGTGATCCATTTTAATCTATTTTTGTAAACACAGTAAGGTCTATGTCTAGATTTATTTATTCATTTTTTTACATGTGAATGTCCTGTTGTTCCATTTATTGACAAGACTGTCCTTTCTCCTTTGAATTGCCTTTGCTCTTTTGTCAAAGATTAGTTGAATGTATTTGCATGAGTCTATTTCTGAGCTCTCTTTTTTGTTCCAGTAACCGATTTATCCATTTTTTTCGCCAATGCCACACTGTTTTGATTACTGATAAAGGACTTGCATCCAAAATATAGAAAGAACTCTTAAAACTCATCAATAAGAAAATAAACAACCAGGTTGAAAAATGGGCAAAAGATCTGAACACATAGATGCCTTATCAAAGAGATACACACATGGTAACTGAACACATGAAAAGATGCTCCCCATCAGATGTCATTAGGGAAATGCAAATTAAAACAACAATGAAATACAACTACACACCTCTTAGAATGGTTAAAATCCAAAACACTGACAACCCCAAATGCTGATAAGGATGTGGAACAAAAGGAACTGTTATTCACTGTTGGTATGGTTGCAAAATGGTTTAGCCACTTTAAAAGAGAGAATGGCAATTTCTCACAAAGTTAAATAATTTTACCATACATCCATCAATCATGTTCCTAGGTGTTTACCAAAAGTATTAAAATATTATGCCCATGCAGAAATGTGCACATGAATCTTTATAGCTACTTTATTCATAATTTCCCCAAACTATAAACAAAAATGAATGAATAAACAAACTCTAGTGCATCCATATAATATTGTTTATTAATTAAAATGAATGAGTCATCAAGCCATGTAAAAACATGGGAAACTTTAAATTCATATTGGTACAGAAGCCAATCTGAAAAGGCTATGCACTGTATTACTCCAACTTTATGGCATCCTGAAAAAAAACAAAGTATAAAGACAGCAGGAAAAAAATCAGTGGTTGAGGAAGAGGAAGAATTAATAGTGGAGCACCAGAGAATTTTAAGGCAGGGAAAGTAATCTGCATGATACTATAAAGGTGGATACATGATATAAGCATCTGTCAAACCCACAGAGCTGTACAACACAGAGTGAAATGAGTGTAAAGTGTAGATTTTAATTAATAATAATGGATGAATATTGGTTCATTAACTTTAACAAATTTACCACACGAATGCAAAATGTTAATGATAGAAGAAACTGTGCATGGAGGATGTGTGCATGGGCACTTTCTGTAATATATGCTCAATTTTACTATGAAGTAAAAATTCCAAGCCTAATCATATTATATATAGAGCATATATAGATAAACTCACTCAGAGTCATGTGATGAAACCACAATTAAAGAGCAAGAACAAGCTGTGGATGATGTTAACATATATAAAACTGTAGTCAGAAATTCACTATGAATTTAAAGTTTCTCCATGTTTTTGTGTAAGGGAGAATTGCAAGGATATACAAGGATTGTGGAAAATGGATTAAAGAGGGGCTAGGAAAGAAGAGGAAAGACCATGGCAAAGTTTCAAATGAGGTCTGGGATTATTTTTTTTCCTATTTCACTGTTTTCTTTTCCTTTTAAAAAAATGTTTGCATTATATATTATATAAGGCGTACGATGTACTGTTTTGATATGCACATGCATAGTGAAGTGATTACTGCACTTAAGTAAACTAACTTATCTATCACCTTCCACAACTACCTTTATGTGCATGAGTGTGTATGTGCGTGTGTGTGTATGTGTGTAGTAAGAGCACCCAAAATCTACTCTCTTAGCAAATTTTCAGCATTTGATACATTTTTAACTACAGTCCTCATGCCATACATTAGGTCTCTAGACTTATTCTTCTTACATAACTGTGTTTGTATCCTTAAGCCAACTTCTCTCTATCTTGCTTCCATCATCTTCTGATAACTACTGTTCTACTCTGTGTCTATGTACTCAACATTTTTATTAGATTCCACACACAGGAGACATCATGCAGTATTTTCCTTTCTGTATCTGGTTTATTCCACTTAGCATAATGTCTTCCAGGTTCAGTCACACTGACGCAAATGGCAGGATCTCCTTCTTTTCTAAGGTTGCATGATATCCAATATGTATGTATATACTATTATTTATGTACCTGCTGATGGACACTTATATTTTTTCCATATCTTGGCAATTGTTTTCATACCCTTGGTTATGATGCTTCAATGAGCATTGGAGTTCAGATATCTCTACAAGGTGCTGATTTCAATTCCTTTGGGTATACACCCAACAGAGGAATTTCTGAATCTTATGATAACTTTACTGTTAATTTTCGGAAGAAGCTCTACACTGTTTTTCACAATTGCCGTCCCAATTTATATTTTCATCAATAGTGTGCAAAGGTTCCCTTTTCTTCATACCCTTGCCATGTTTATCCCTTTTTAAGAAATAATAGCCATTCTAACAGGTGTGAAGTGATAACTTGTGATTTTAATTTGCATTTCCTTCATGATTAGTGATGCTGAGCACTTTTTCATATACCTGTTGGCTAATTTTATGTCTTCTTTGGAAAAATGACTCTAAGCTAGCATGATAGCAGTGGATGTAGAAGAAAATAGAAAGAGTTGAGAGATGTCCAGGAAGTGGAATGACAGGATTGGTGATGATTATCTGGTAGGCAACATGGGGAAGAGGCAAGTGTCTAGAATTGTTCTCAGGTTTGGAGCTGAGCAAATGGATGAAGAGTAGTGTTATTGACTGAGAAGAAAAAGACAGGAGGATAAGCTTGTTTGAAAGGACTATCATGAGTTCCTTTTTGGACTTGTTAAGACTAATGTGCCTGCAATACATTTGAGAAGAGATGTTGAATAGTTAGATTTGCAGGACAGAAGCCCAGCAGGTACCTGGCACATGTCTTGAGGACTCTAATATACAAGTGAAATTTTAAGCACATGGGCTCCTAGCTCCTAAACTATGGTTAATGGTAGCTAATCTTTCTGAGCTCTGAGTATGTTTCAAACATTATGAAGGATACTCTATACTAATTGCCTTATTCAATCTTCAGTCCAAATTTCTGACATATCTGCTTTTCATATACCACTTTAAAGATAACAAAACTTAGGTTAAATGACCTCTCCTACATTGCTCATCTAGTAAGTGACAAAGATCCATCTCACAACCTAGCCCATGTTTCCCAGGCTTCATACTTTTTAAACTGTGTTTTCGAGTATCAATATTTTAACTGTTCAAGCATTCATTTTGTTTTCAAGTATGTCAATTCAACCACTTAGATGGGTATACATACCTATCTAACTTTTACATCCACCCACAGGTGTCAACCTTTATCAAATTGTCTTTAAGATAAAATGTCCAAACTGTTTTAATATTGAATTGTTTGTATATTTCTTTAATTTCTATAATGCTGTAATAACTAGGAAATATGATCAGATAGTTTTCAAGTCTCATTAGTCAAATTAATATTTGTACTGCAAGCAATCTGAAATTTTGACAATAGCAATGGAAAAGGTTTAGAGAAATTAGGGATAAAATTTACTGTTGGAGAGAATATTAAGTAGGTGTTTTACTTGGGAAAAGAAAAACCACTTTCAATGTACAGATAACACATTTTTAAAGATTCCCTGGGATGAAATAATCCCAGGGGTGGGAAGTCCAAGTCAAGACACTCGATGGCTATGGACCCATAGTCTTCCTTCTGCTTCTCCTCTCTCGACCCCAGTTTGCCTGTCTTTGAAAGGAGAATAAAAAACAGTTGCCCTGATTATCTCATGGGGCTGTGATGAGATGCAGGTAAGATAATAGAGGGGAAAGCTTCATGAAGTGTAAAAAGTGCTAGATAAATACAGGAGTTCATTTAAATAATAATTATGCCTCATAGAGAAGAAAACCACAGTGATTAACAGACCATGTACTTTAGCTGGAGATTGCAGCCAAATTCCCAGAAGTACAGAGGATGAACCTCAGAGATTGCCAGGATGAAGACCCTCATGTGACAAATGACAATGGGGCAAGAGAGGGTAGAAGACTCACCCAAGGTCAGTGGAAGAGCTGAGATAGACGCCCACATTTCTCACTCCAGTCTGTTGGTTTCTGCCTCTTTTCTTTAGATAAGAGATCTCTTGGCAGTTTCCTGGGTCATTACCACCTCCTGCCAGGAAGGGATCTGAAACAATCAAATGAGAATCGCCTAATTGCCAGTTTCAGTCTTAGTAAGATAAACATATTTTACTAGGAAGAAAAATATGCTAACCTGAAGCTTATAGAGGATTACTGGTTCCATGTGACTGAGAGGATAGGTAAAATAACAAAAGTATCAGTAACAAAAATGACTGTTTACATTCACTAACTGCTCGACCTGTACCTCAATCTGCACTAAGCATTTTACACACACGTGTCTCATTTTTTCCTTACAACACTTCTGTGAGGTAGGTGTCATCATCGACTCCAGTTTACAGGTGGAAAAGTGGAGGCTTAGAGATGTTAAGGAAATTGCACCAGGACACAGGCTGTAACAGGTAAAAGCAAGGATCCATCCCAGCAAGTGTGATGTGACTCTTAGTTTCCAGATTTTAACCACTGGACACAGTCTCCCATAGTCTCTGGAGCTGACATTCCCAGCCTCTCACAATCTACTCTATTCAGTGGTGGCTTTGCCAAAGATGAGTTGGTTGAGAAATTGAGGTTTTGTTTCTGGAATCTCTATCCTGTTCCATTGGTCTCTATGCCTGTTCTCGTACCAATACCAGGCTGTTTTGATTATTGTAGATTTATGATAAAGTTTAAAGCCTGGAAGTGTGATACCTCCTGCTTTGTTTCTTTTGCTGTGGATTGTTTTGGCTATTCGTATTCTTTTTTGTTTCCGTATGAATTTCTGTATTGTAATTTCCAGGTATGAGAAGAATGATGTCAGTCATTTGATAGATATTGTGTTGAATCTGTAGATTGTCTTGGGCAGGATGGCCATCTTAACAATTAATTCTTCCAGTTCTTGAGCATGGAATATTTTTCCATTTGTTTGTGTCTTCTTTGATTTCTTTGAGCAGTGTTTTGTTGTTTTTTGTCGTAAAGGTATTTCACATCTCTGGTTAGGAAAATGCCAAGGTATTTCATGTGAGTGTGTGTGTGTGTGTGTGTGTGTGTGTGTGTGTGCGCGCGTGTATTATGAATAGGATTGTACTTTTTATTTGATTCTCTGCCTGTTTGTTTTTATTGTTTAAAAATGCCACTGTCAGCCGGGGCTTGGTGGCTTAGCCTATAATCCTGCACTTTGGGAGGCTGAGGTGAGTGGATTGCCTGAGCCCGCGGGTTCGAGACATGCCTGGGCAACTTGGCGAGACCTCATCTCTACAATAAATCAAAAAATTAGCC
This sequence comes from Carlito syrichta, assembly GCF_000164805.1. Taxonomy (NCBI): domain Eukaryota; kingdom Metazoa; phylum Chordata; class Mammalia; order Primates; family Tarsiidae; genus Carlito; species Carlito syrichta. Next base: position 13,073 of record NW_007232798.1, on the reverse strand, counting down.
GGGCATGATAGCGCGCGCCTATAATTCCGGCTACTTGGAAGGCTGAGGTGGGAGGATCGCTGGAGCTCAGCAGGTCGAGGCTGCAGTGGCTGGGAGCGGCCGCTGCACTCCAGTCTGGGCAACAGAGTGAGCCTCCAACTCAAAAAATATAGAAAATAAAAATGTCACTGTCTTTTACCCATTGATTTTCTACCCTGAGACTTTGCCAAAGTCATTTATCAATGCTAGGAGGTTTTTGACAGATTCCCTTGGGTTTTCCAAGTATAGGATCATATCATCTGCAAAAAGGGATAGCTTAACTTCTTTTCCTCTTCGGATACTCCTGATTTTCTTCTCTTGCCTGATTGCTCTAGCTAGTACTCCCAATACTATGTTGAACAGGAGGGGTGAGAGTGGGCACCTTTGTTTTGTTTCAGAGGAAATACTTCCAACTTCTGTCCATTGAGCAATATGTTGGCTATGAGTTTATTATAAATGGTTCTTACTATTTTGAGGAATGCTCCTTCTGTGCCTAGGTGCTCAAGGGTTTTTATCAAGATGGGATGTTGGATTTTGTCAGTATTTTCTGCATCTAATGATATCATCATGTGGCTCTTGTTTTTACATCTGTTGATGCATTGAATTACATTTATGGTCTTGCAGATGTTGAGCCAGTCTTGCCTCGCAGCAAGGAAGCCTGCTTGGTCATTGTGGATGATTCTTGAGATGTGTTGCTGGATGGTTTGTAGAATTCTGCTGGGAAGCCATCTTGTCCAGAGGGGCTTTGTTTTTTGTTTTTGTTTGTTTGTTTTTATAGATAGTTTTCTTATGATGGAGTCAATTTCCTGGGTTGTTATTGGTCTATTTAGGATTCCAGTTTCTTCTTGTTTCAACCTTTGGAGGTTGTATGATGTCAGAAAGTCCTCCATTTAATTTAGGTTTTCAAGTTTGTTTCCATACAGGTGTGCATAGTAATCTCTGATAATCTTTTTAATTTCTTCTGGGTCAGTTGTAATTTCATCTTTTGTGTTTCTATGTGTATCTTTAGGGCTTTTTCTCTCTTTTTCCTAGGCATTTTGGCTAGGGGTCTGTCTATCTTGTTTATCCTTTCAAAGAGCCAGCTTTTTGTTTTGTTGATTTTTTTTCTATGATACTTTTGTCTTCTATGTCCTTTAGTTGGGATTTTGTTTTGGTGATCTGAATCCTTCTGCTGAAGCTAGGGTTTTGGTTGTCTTGCCTTTCCAACCCTTTTAGGCATGATGTTAGTCTATTTGTGATCTTTGTTTTTTTAATATGTGTGTATAGAGTTATAAATTTCTGTCTTATTTCTGATTTCATGGCACCCTGGATAGTCTGATAAGATGCATTTTTTTATTTTCCAAGAATCTTTTAATTTCTGCCTCAATTTCTATGTTGACCCAGGAGTCATTCAGTAGCAAGTTATTTAATGACCATGTCTTTGTGTGTGTGTGTTTCCGGGAGGTCTTGTTGGTGGTAATATTTATTTTTACTGCATTGTGGTCTGAGAAGATGCATGGTAATATTTCAGTCTTATGAAATTTGTTTATGTTTGATTTATGACTGAGGATGTGGTCAGTCTTGGAGTATGCTCCATGTGGTGATGGGTAAAATGTATATTCTGTGGTTGTTGGATGGAATGTTCTGTAGGTATCTATTAAGTCCATTTGGTCAAGCATCAAGTTGAGGTTCCAGATCTACTTATTGATTCTTTGCCTCAATGATCTATCTAGGGTTGTTAGAGAGGGTATTTAAGTCCCAAATTATGATAGGGTTAGAGTCAAAATCCTTTTTCAGTTTACTTAGTAGTTGCTTCATACATCCTGGTGTTCCTGTATTGGGTGCTTATATGTTTAGGATAGATAGTTCTTATTGATAGAGTGAACCTTTTATCATTATGTAGTGTCCTTGTTTAACTTTTTAAATTTTTTGATAGCTTGAAGACTGTTTTGTGTGATACTAAAATGACTCCTACTCTTTTATGTTTTCTGCTCGACTGAAAGTTAATATTCCATCAAACTGTGAGTCTATGTGGGTGTCCTTTGTAGTGAGATGTGCTTCCTAGAGGCAGCATATTGTTGAGTCATGCCTTTTTTCAAGTTTGTCATTCTATGGCTTTTCAGTGGCGCATTTAGACCATTCATGTTCAGGCTGATTTTTGAAACATGAGTCTATCTCTATAATAAGGCTCTTATTTTGCTGTTTTGTTTTCTTTTAACTGTTGCATTAATATATGTGTGTATTTTCAATTTTGTAGGTGTGTTTTATGCTCTGTTGGTTCTATGTTTGCCTGTACTCTTCCCCCAATCCCCCAACCCTTGGTGCTTGATACCTTTTTAAGCTTATCTTGTAGAGCTGGTCTGGAAGCAGCATAAACTCTTAGAGATTGGATGTCTAGGAAGAATTTTAACTCTTACTGATGAAGCTTAGCTTAGCTGGGTAGAAAATTCTTGGTTGAAATTGCTTATCTTTGAGAACTTTGAAAAGTGGACTCCAGTCTCTTCTAGCTTGTAGTATCTCTGCAGACAAAGCCACCATCAACAACCACTGGGGAGAGGAGACTCTATTCAGTAAATGGTGCTGGGATCTCTGGTTGACCACATGCAGAAGAAGGAAGCAGGATCCCTACCTATCACCATACAAAAAATAAACTCTAAATGGATCAAAGACCTAAACATAACACCTCAAACTTTACGAATCTTAGAAAACATAGAAGACACCCTTATGCACATTGGAATAAGCAACCAATTCTTGATCATAACTCAAAGCATATGCCATAAGAGATAAGATAGAGAAGTGGGACCTCATCTAATGGAGAAGCTTTTGCAAAACAAAATAAACCATCAAGAGAGAAGGAAGACAGTCCACAGAATGGGAAAAAATATTTGCAAACTGCATATCTGAAAAAGCCTAACCTCCAGGATGTACAAGGAACTTAAATGAACCAAAAGGAAAAAAACAAACAGCCCTATTAAAAAGTGAGAAAAAGACTTCTTAAATAGCCTACAGATACAACAAAAAGATGCTCAGCCTCACTACTCAGCAGAGAAAGACAAATCAAAACCACTTTGAGATACCACCTAATTCCAGTAAGAATGGTCATCATTTATAAATAAAATAATAAAACAGATGCTGGCAAGGATTGAGAGAAAAAGGAACACTTCTACACTGTTGTTGGTAGTGTAGACTAGTACAACCTCTGTGGAAAACAGTGAGGCAATTTTTAAAAGGTCCAGAAACTGATCTTCCATATGACCCAGAAATATCCCTCTGGGAATACACCCAGAGGTACTGAAGTCATTCTACAAAGAAGATACCTGCACATGTATATTTATTGCAGCACTGTTCATAATCATCTCAAAAACACGAAACCAACCATGCTGCTTATAAAAAGTGCACTGGATTAAAAAAAAGTGGTCCACGTACATGATGGAATATTATACAGTCATTTAGAAAAATGACAAAATTGTGGACTTTGCAGCAACTTGGATGGATTTAGAGTCTATCATACTCAGTAATCTAGCACAGAAACAAAGAACGGAGTACCACATGTTCTCACTCATAAGTGGATCCTGAACATTAATCACAATACTACAAAAGAGGGATTGGCCATAGTGGGACACTGCCAGGGTGAGAGGAGGCATATACCATCACTAAGAGTACCTGATCCTAAACCAGGGGAAGTGAGGACCAGTGGGAGGCCCAGACTTTACCTGTACATAGACTAGTTATGTATCTAATCCTGACTTGTAACCCATATCTTTTTAAAAAAAAATAAAGAGGGAGAAAAATCAAATCCATTCAACTATCTCCTTTGCTTTAAATCTGGAAAAGATGGTGGGTCTGATCTCTCTCTTCCTCACACTGCCAGAATAACTGTGAAATACAAATTCATAGCCTGTCTGCATTCTTGTCCGTGTTCTTTACCCACACTCTTTCACTTGCCTTCTCTGCCTGTTCAAATCTTACTCTTCTTTTAAGGATCTCCTGAAATTTTGCCTCCAGCGGATCATCCCAGCCACTCAGTCCACACAGGCTTCTCTTTCTTTTCTGATTACTGTTGGCCTGGGGAACGCCATCTTAGAGATTCCCTCTACTTTGCTAGCTGCCCCTGGTTGGAAAATTACCAACTAGGCCTAAGCTACAAATCATCCTGCCATGAGTAACACCTAGTCTAATCACAAGGCTTCCTCCCAACCTACTTAACTGCAGGCTCTTTCTTTAGTTAGCCTCTTGTTAAGTCAACCACAAAATTCTCCCCTCTAGCCATATAACTGCCCTAGCCTATAAGTAGCAGGTGTGCTTCGGTCTCATCTGGAGTCCCCTCCACAGATCTCTTCTTCAGAATAATCCTGTGTTGCCATGGAGCCACCCATCTCTCATCTCTTTTCTATCTGCTCATTTTCTTGACCTAACAATTCCTTCTGGTATTTACTCTCCATATCTTCCTTGTGGATCCTATAGGACTCAGTCTTCTGATTATCCTGCTTTTTATCATTTGTTACATAGATCTTTAAGAAGGCTCATCCACATTAGAACATCTGCAAGAGCAATGTTAATGACAGCTACTTCCAGGCCCTTCTCAGTGCCTAGAACATGGCTAAGTGGGTCACCAATATCTGTGTTTAATATGAATAAACTGAGAACATAAGGAGAAAGCTACTAAGGGGCAAATTTTAGCCAAGTGAAAGGATGACTTTCTCCATTGACATCTTTTTCTAACAATAGAAAGAATATCTTTGAGAAGTCTGGATTGGAGGTGGTCACACAAAGGCTAACTCAGTGATACCTTGAATGAGTTTCTTGCTTTGGGGAAGCTGATGGAATGAGCTTCCAAGATTCCTTCTAGTTACAGGAGTTTATGATCCCATAACTGAATATGTGAGTGAAGGAATGAATGAATTTTCAGATGTCAATCATGCATGCTTGGGTTCCCCCCACAGCAATGGAGACATGGTATTCTGCATAATTCAATCTTTTCTCTGAAAAACACTGATGTGAAGTAAGTAGAAAGCATATCTTATTTCCTCTATTTTCCAGATGAGGAAACAGACTTATTGAAGTAAAAATAATTTGCCTGAAGTCAGCAGTTGGGCACACACCAGAGCCAGCCTTCAGGATCACAGGCTGGTTCAGTCTTTGCTTCAAAAGCCCCAGACAGTTTACCAGGACCCCCACACCTGCTATCCTTCTTTGAAGCATAGAGGGAAGGCTGGAAGAAATTCTACAGAAACCTCAGCTTCTCCCTGTTCTTCTCCTTCAGCCAAAAAGCCATTTGGGTTTTACCTTTTGAGAATTTCTCAGATTGGTACCCTCCTCTGCAATAAACATCACCACTGACTTTGTGTTCTCCTATTTGAAAGGAGTTTCTGGCCTTAGGCAGACTGGATTCACTTCCCAGTCCCAAATCCTTGAACATGTTGCTCGATTTCTCTCAATCTCAGAGTAAGAGCTATAACTAGAGCCAATCCAACAGAGTGGTAGTGAGAAAACAAAATGAAGTTATGTAGAAATAAGTGAATAGAAGAGGCTTCGGGCAATGTCTGGCACATAGAACAGATTCCATAGACATTAAATCTTCTCTATTTAATGGAGGGGAGAATGATGCTTTTTAATAACTGTATAATCTCTGACAAGTTGCTTAATCACTCTGTGACTCAGTTTCTGTGCCTACAAAAATGTAATGGTAATAGTAGCACCCACATCCCAAAGATTTCTGTAAGGAATAAACAACAACAAAACATGTTAAATACAGCAATTTGAAATTACCTGGCAAAACTCAGGTGCTGTACTACTGTTGATACTTGTATTTTTCTTGAGTGACAACTTCAGGGACACAGCCTGTGGCGTATCTACATGGTGTGTGTTCTGCCCTTCATCCTCGAACTATCCCAAATAAACCACAACATCTATCATTGTTTAGCACCATTTTTAATGATTCTTATCTTATTCCCTCCACAATCATCCTCGCTTTTTTGCTAGAGTTTCCACTCTGAGTTTTTCCCTTACCAGACACAAAAGTGTTTATCATGTCTGTCAAACACCCTAAACATGTCGAGAGACTAACAAGCAACTCAGTGGTAGTCAAACCTACAATGAGGCATGGCATCAGGAGGCATGCAGAGGTGCTGGCCTTGGTTCTAAAATAGAGATTTGGTCATGTGTAGGAAAGACGGAAGTTGGTAAGTAGTGGTCTTCCTAAGTGGTCCTCACACTTCATACTATGGTGTCTTTGGGCGCTATTTGCTAAGAAACTCACCTACTCCGTCATTTTACCCCTTGTGTCTAGCTCAGTCTCTACCTTTTTTTTTTGAGTTGGAGTCTCACTCTGTCGCCCAGACTGGAGTGCAGTGGCCGCTCCCGGCCACCACAGTCTCAACCTGCTGAGCTCCGGCGATCCTTCCGCCTCAGCCTTCCGAGCAGCCAGAATTACAGGCGTGCACTATCACACCTGGCTAATTTTTTTATTTTATTGTAGAGATGAGGTCGCGCCTGCCTAGGCAGGTCTCGAACCCACGGGCTCAGGCAATCCACTCACCTCAGCCTCCCAAAGGCACGGAATTACAGGCTGAGTCACCGAGCCCGGCAGTCTCTACCTTATAATAAGTGCTTACTAAAAGTTCATCCATATACACACTTTTTTTCTTTACTTTACAGTTCTGGACACTTTGACAAAGGATGAATGAGCAATACATTCCAGAACACATTAAGAGTTGGTCTCAGGTCGGGCATGGTCCCTATAATTCCAGCACTTTGGGAGGCCGAGGTGAGAGGATTGCCTGAGCTCACAGGTTCAAGACCAGCCTGGGCAACTTGCCAAGACCTCATCTCTACAATAAATCAAAAAATTAGCCAGGCATGGTGACACATGCCTGTAATTCCAGCCACTTGGAAGGCTGAGGTGGAAGGATCACCTAAGCCCAGCAAGTTGAGGCTGTGGTGGCCGTGAGCATGTCATTGCATTCCATCCTGGGTGACAGAGTGAGACTCCAACTCAAAAAACAGTCAAACAAACAAGCAAAAGAAAAAAAATACTTGTTCTCAGCTAAGCATGGTGGTTTACCCTGTAATCTCAACACTTTAGGAGGACTTCTTGAGCTCAGGAGTTTGAGACTAGCTTGGGTAACATAGCAAAACCCACTCTCTCTCTCTCTCTACACACACAACACACACACACACACACACACACACACACACACACACACACACAAGTTGTTCTGTTTCTTTACATTCTTCAAGGCCTAGTTTAAATGCAAACTCTCCCATGAAGATTTTCTCGATATTCCCCCAAAATGAAATAATTTTGTTTCCCCTTGAACTCACTTAACTCCTTTCATTGAACAAACGAAAGTACTAAACTAAGTCATGTGGTTATTATATCATTACTACTGGACTCTAAAAATCCTGAGTTCAGGGCCTATGCCTGGCACTCGGGAAATACCAGAATCAACTTTTTACATGAATAAAGAGATGATATATGGCATAATGAGGACTAGAATCTGGGACCTGTCTCTTTCTAGGGTGCGAAGCCTTCCTCTGTCTAAAATTCTTCCAATCTTCTGCTCCCTAGGACCCGTAGTTGGGGCGAATAGCCTTCTAAAGAGATACATCTGAGAGAGCCCACAATGCTAATGCGCACTTTAGCTAATAGATTACTCTGGACAGGTGATAATAGTGAACAGTTCTGTGCCAATCAAGTGTATAGAATATTGGGGGAATAGAATGGTAAGAAGGATCTTAAGCCCATAATTTGCGGGACCTTACCCCTGGCTCAGCTTTAAGATGTGTTAAGATGTGTATTAAGGACTTCAGAGAATGGGTAGGCATAGCTTATAGGAAAACTAGCAGGTCCCTGTAAGAAAAAATGCCCACCACAGTGACCTCGACAAGCTCTCAGGTAGGGAGTTCCTGATAAAGATGAAGAAGGGGGCTGAGTCCCAGATGCTTGTCATGTAATCTTAGAGCAACCTCTCTACCCATCCACCAGCTCTCTATTCTCCGTGCCTCTCCTTCCCCTTGTTCATGCTTCCCTTCACAGACACTCAAAGATGAAGTCTAGGTCCTTCAGGAACACACTTCAAGTTCATCAAGAACTCTCCATGATCAATTCTCCACGGTCATCCTGCAGCCCTCCACTTCCCCAGCTGGTGTGACTATACTCTGATCTGAGTTGTCCTTGCCCATGTGCAGACCATAGTTGATCCAGTTTCTTGGAAGGAGAAGGGGGATGGTTTGGTTTAATTGCAACCTGAAGATGCCCTTGCTGCTTTTCCTGCTAACCTTGTGTCTCAGTTCTAGAAACCAGGCCTCTGCCAGCTTCCTGGGTGTCAGGCCCCACCTAGTGCCTATTACCTAAAGCCTAAAGCTTCCTGGGTAACTTGACATGTCCCAGATCCTCTAAGATAACTTTTTTTGTAGCCTGTCATTGAACTTAAGCCACCATTTCCATCCCTACTCTTACTTGAAATGTATCAATAGCCTTCCAAATTCTCTTGGATGTTAAAATACTACACAGGAAGCTCCAGGTCCTGCAAAAACTGGCCTGTACTCCCCACCACATCACAATACACCATACCCTTCAATGTCCAGCTGTTCTGATCTGCTTTCAGCTCCTGAAGAGTACCCTCACCACAGGGCCTTTGCATATCATGGTCCCTCTGATAGAGCCTTACCCAGGAAACACCTACCAATCTTTTCCATCTCTGATTAAGCACCAGTTCCCAAAGGACACCTGAATGAAATCTCGCTACTCTCATGGAACCATATTCCTTTTTATATCACTTATCTCAATTTATGATGCTAAATTCATTTTTATAATTATTAAATTAATAATAATTGAGTTATTATTTGATCCTTGCCACTCCCACTAGACTACTAGCTCCAGAGGGCAGGAGTAATGTCAGTTTCACTCACTACCATTTCTTCTGCAACCAGAAAACAGCTGCAGAAGAAATGGGTAAATGAACAAGTGAAAAAACAAACTGGACAACAGAGCTCTCCTGCCCGGAGTGGCACATGTCCCCTCCCTAGAATGTCTTCACCAAGCTGAGTCCTGGTCGTCTCCTGTTCTTGTGACAAGCTGTCAACCCTGAATAGGTGTGCCCCTCATTCCCTTCACTGCAGGCTCTGTCAACTCAGCTGGCTGGGATTTCACTAGTCTTTCTGCATAGTGAGCTCTGGGTTCCATACTGAATCCTCACATGTCGCTTTTGCAACTTGACTTTCTCTAACTTCCCCACCTTTTTGATGCCTAGCAATCTGTCGCTAAAATCAGGAAGTAAAGAAGGGAGACTGGTAGGAATCTCATCTAGGACAATTGCTGGGTGAATCTGGTAAACTTACTTAACCTTTCTGAGCCTCGGGAGTCTCGTCTGTAAAGTCAAAAATACCAATACTTCCTTCATGTGGTTTTTCCAAGAATCACACACAGTAACAGATGTGAAGCACCAAGCAGAGGGCCCTGTTCAAGTAGGTTCTAAATAGAGGTTTGTTTTCTCTTTCCTCGTGTCACTATTCTGACCCTTAGTCTGCCCATCTGATAGCTAATATTATCACTTTAGTACAGGTCTCTGGAATCAGAGTGATATGGGTCAAATATTGGCTCCTCTACCTGCTTGCTATATGACCTTAGGCAAACGACTTATGCTGTCTATTCCTCAGTTTCTTTGACTACAAAATCAGGCCGTGACAGAACTAACCTCCCAGGATTGCTGCAAGAATAAATGAGATAACACATGTCAATCATTTGACTGAGTGCTTGGCCCATAAAACTCAATAAACATGGGCAGTTATTGTTGTCACCCTTATCATTGTCAAAGAGCCCATCGGGCCAGGCTGCATATACAAGGCAGATGGTAAACACTGGCTGCATCTACTGACATGCTGCTTACTCAGTAAAGCCAGCTCGGCTGCACAAGCCTGAGGACTTCTTTCCAGAGCCAGCTGTCTATGTGATCCACTACTCTGCCTCTGTTCTCTCAGCTTATCATTTTGTCTTCTCCACTTCCCAGGTGCATGTTGATTCTGGGGAGAAAGTACATGAAATACGAGGTCCGAAAACCAAACTTGCGAACTCATCCTAGAAAAATTGCTTCATACCTCATCGCTGAATATCACTAGGGTCACCCTCAGAGAACTCCCCTTGGGAAGCTATGCACTAACACCAGGGCCTAGTCTACCTGTCAAAGCAATTTTGGAACTCTTTTTCAGGAATGGCCATCAGAACCATCATCGTATTATCCTTGATGTCCTGAATGTCATCAAATGACTTCCTTTTGATATTTCCTCTATCTTCAGGTAAAGAAAAAAGTCACTGAGGGCCAGATTAGGTGAGTAGGGAGAATGTTCTAATACAGTTATTTGTACAATGCTACCAAAGTAAGTGCACAGTAGCAAGTTTGTGAACTTAATTGTGAGACCTCAACAAATAATGACAACAGCTCCGATGGCCATTCCAGATAAAGAGTTCCAAAGTTGGTTTGATGACTGGACTAGGCTCTGGCATCAATTCATAGCTTCCCAAGGGGAGTACTTCAAAAGTGACTGTAATGATAGTCATCAATGAGGTATGTAGCACTTTTTCTAGGATGCTTCACTAACCTAATTGTCAGACCTCATATATGACCTTCTGTAAATACTTGGCCTTTTTTAATACTCTGAAACATCCTCCCAATCCCCTGTTGTCCATAATTCTCAGGGGTCCCAAGAGACAGGGAATGGGGAGAACAGATCCCTGAGGTCTGATCGCCTTACCACAAAGAAGACATTGACTCCTCCCTCTGTTTTGGGGTGAGGTGCTAGGTAGGAGTGCTCTCCTCTTGACTTCTGGCATATAGGGATAAAGAGAGCTCGAATCCAGCCATGGCAGGTGAGGGGGTAAGTCATACTTCCCATCCACCTAGAGATTATTTTAGTCAAGCCCTCTGACTTACCAGGGACTTATGAGACTTTCTCTCTATCACATTTTAAAAGACCCTAAGAAGAAAAGAGAAGACTTTTAGCTGCAACGTGATCAGGCTGTTTTTTGTTTTGTTTTCCCCCTTCCATTTGATCTAATGGAATTCAAAGGAAAGTTATTGCTTGGTTCAGCAAAAGATGAAAATCATGGCATGATCCTGCTGGAAGAGTCCATGGATGCTCCAAGGTCCCTCACTGTGCAGAAGCCCTGAGAGGGACAATTGCTTGTCCAGTAACAAATAGCACATTGCTGACAGAGCCAGATTTAAAGTCAGGACAAATACTCTTGGCCAGAGAATCTTTGCTGGCAAGGGGACTATAAAATCTCTAAAATTGATAGGTTCTTCTTGACATCTACTGTGGGCCCATGTATACTGTGGGCATGTATATATGGCTACCAATAGTTTTCATGAGAGTCTTGAAGAGGTCTGTAATCCAAACCAGGTTAAAAGCAATGAGCATTCTATCTCTCTCTAATGTAAGAGAGTTTATAAAATGCAATAGAGGGAAAAAAACTTACCCATGAGAAGCAATCAGGAAAACACCAGTCAACTGATCTGTTGGCATTAACAAGTGTCATGTGGACTATCAACACCCAATAAAGGAAAGAAAGAAGGTGCCCTGTGGTCACTACGAATAACGACTCACACTGACATAGAGCTTCTCTGTGCTGAGCACAATTTTAAGTCTTCACATATATTGACTAAGCTAATCAATATAAACTATTATCACACCCTGACTTACAGAAGAGGAAACTGAGGAAACAGGTTATGTTATTTGTCTAAGATCAGTGGCCAGTAAGGGATAGTGGTGTGGAACCATGCTGTGAAACTGTCACTATCTTGATATATGAGATTTCATGCAGGACACAGAAATCAAGAGAATCAAATCATGAAGTCCCTGCCTCTGAGAGTTCATGTCTATTGAAGGAGGCACTGAGAATGCTTATAAAGGTACACACTACAATCTTTTAAAGATGCAATGGGTAGAAAGGGCAAAAGGGAAAGCAGGGCATGACCAGAACCCACTCGGGCAGGTGGCAGGGAGGCGTGAGTCTAGACCTGTTGTGCAGGAGAGCTGGCATGCTCTGTGGATTCAGTCTTGGCAGCCACATGAGCCCTAATTTCAGAAGCAGACCATATCCAGCCAACTGATGAGGTGGGCCAGGTAGCAAGCCCAGTCAATGGCTGAACACCTGGGAGTAGGCAGTTCTATTCTCATTCCAGAACACCTGTCTCTGCAGGCAGTAAGGTTCCAGGACCAGTCTAAGACTGGCAGTCAGGGTCTCCAGGCTCCAACCCACTGGGCTGGGATTTGGCTAGGGATGAGGAGGAAATAGGGGAAGACAATTTTCCAGGCCTACAATGAGGCAAGAAAATGGAATGCCACTCAAAATGTGCTTCTACATGCTGTGGACCTCTGGCAATGTAACCTGCACCCACCTCAGTTTTCTCATCTGTGAAACAGGATATTTTATCGCCTCTGTCACCGAATTATTGTGAGGTTTGAATGAAATGGCATATGAAGAGCAATTTTTACAGTGCCTGACACAAAGTAAGCACATGAAATACTCGTCATTTTATTAGTGTAACTGCAATCTGTTGAGTACCTGCGGGACAAAATGCTACAGATGCACAAGTTTACACACTCGTGTGGTTTCTGCACAAATGAAACTTACAGTGGATGACTCTTCTCCTGGAGGATTACTACTAGTGGCGGGTGTAGTATGATTGTCATCTTTTTTTTTTATTAATCAATATTTTTTATTATGGTTTTGTGGGGTACAGTTAAGGGTTAGGTGTACAATTACGTTTCATTCAGGCACCCTGTTGATAAGAGGTGTTTTCCCATCCCCAGACAGATATTTGCTACTGTTAATCCCATCTCCCCCCCGACAGTTTCCCAGTACCGTCAGTCATTTTCTTATAGTATTACATTGGATGTTCAAGGTCCATTATATGAGTGAGAGCATGTGATACTCGGATCTTTGTTTCTGTGAGAGGTCACTCAGTATTATAGACTCTAGTTCCATCCAGGTTGCTGCAAAAATCATGATTTTGTTCTTTTTTATGGCTGCGTAGTATTCCATCGTGTTATGTACCACATTTTTTAATCCAGCC
>NW_007232797.1:0-45867 GCF_000164805.1 Carlito syrichta | reverse complement strand
CAGACTTTCTTAGAGTAGGCAGGGAAAAAAAATTGTCTTATCCTCTGTCTTTGCTGTGACTATCTCTTTGACATCCACAGAGAAAGGCCATAGAACACGCTCTTGATCTTTTTCATTCACATGGCACCCGTCTCCTTGTAGAACAGCTGGTTTCAGACAATTCCGATTGTCACAGTTTTTTCCTTATGCTGAGGCACAATAGACCTTTGTGACCATTCTTTTGCACCCTAATTCTGTGCTTCAGAATTACAGAGTATGGCAAATGAGCCTAAGACGACTACTATGTGAAGTATTTCTTTCTAAAGCTGAGTAGCCTTTTTCCTCCTCCGTATTTCTCCATGTATTTTGGGTAGCAAGCCCTCCACCACCCTCTCTGCTTTCCTTTGGAAGATGTGCTCAGTTTCGCTGATGCCCCAGGATAGCACTGACATCTTGAATTGGATATAATCCTACAGCTAAGGTCTGGCCTATACCTGCACGATGGGCTTACTACTACGTTTTGATTAATGTTGGCCATGTCTAATTACTCTTTTTTGGCAGTCTCAGCTCCGTGGACTCACATTAACTCTTCAGTCTACCGGAACACATAAGGACTGCTTGTTAACCAAGTCTTTCTCCTGGACTTATGCACTTCTGAAGCTAGTTCATGGAGAGCTTACTAAGTGCATACAGAGATGAGAATGAAAGGCTTGTCTTACACAGACATTGTGTTAAAATAAAAAAACACAAGGTCTGAAGGTGACAGATCTGGACTCAAATCCTAATTCTGCCACTTCCCATCTACATGACCTTTGTAAAGTGCTTCTTTAAGGTCAGCTTCTTTACCTGAAAACTACAGGATGAAAACAAGCTGCAGGGTTATTTTGAAATATAAATGAGAGGATATCTCTAAAAAAGTTACACCTTCACTTGAACTAAAGTAACTAAGTGTAACTGAAGGAAAACACACAAAGATGACAGATTTTATTGTACTTTCTAGTTAACCACACTTTGTACATCCCTTGCTGACTGCTTCTCATGTTCTCCATCCTCAGACCTCCCACACTGTGTCCTTGTTCTTATGCTCCTTAGTTGATTTTGCTTCTTATTTCAGTGAAAAAATAGAAGGACTCAGAAGAGGACGTCCATACACCTCTACTACCACATCCGCCAGCCTGCCTGTGTGTCTGTCCTTCTCGCCCCATGATGTATTATAGATATAGTTGTAAATTTATTGCCACTTTCTCTACCAAAACATAAATGACTAAGGGGCAATGTCTTTCTCTGTTTTGTTCACCACTGAATCCTCAGTGGTACCTCACAGACACTCATTAAGTATAATGAGTGAATCAATGCACAGTGAAATGGAATTTGCCCAGTAAATGATGCTTGCTACCAATATCAGTTATTCTCTAGATTGCAACCATATAGTGAGGAAGAAAGTCAAAGATGCAGACGATGACCATTCAGGGTAGTCATTGGATTGACAGAGAGTAATTGGGACGTAAACGAAAGGTCATAAAGGTCTATTGTGCCTGGCACAAGGAAGAAACTGTGAAAATTGGAATTGTCTGAAACAAATTGCTGTGAGCATGAAAGCTCAAATAGGAGGAGGAAAACTGGAGAGGTATTTAATAGTGTGGATGCTCTTCAGTCCAATCTTGGCTCTGCTACTACTCATCTATTTGATATTGAACTAGTTGTTAATTTCTATCAGCATCATCTTTTTCATGTGTAAAATGGTTATAATAACAATGCTACCTTTGTGGAGTTATTGCTGGGATCAAATAGGGCAATAAATATTGAGCACTGAACTCAACAACTGGCAAATGCTTTAAAAAAGGTTTTAAAGGAAGAGTAGGGTGAAAGTAGGAGAGAAAGAAGATGAAGAATGAAGTTCAAACAGAGGCTGAAGAACGGAGGTAGTGAGATGTGTTTGGATTCTGGGTTACTTTGATGATAGAGTTAATAGAATTTGTTTTTTTTTAGTTGGAGTCTCACTCTGTCACCCACACTGGAGTGCAGTGGCACGCTCCCAGTCACTGCAGCCTCAATTTGCTGGGTTCCAGCAATCCTTCTGCCTCAGCCTTCCAAGTAGCTGGAACTACAGATGCACATGACCACATCTGGCTAATTTTTGATTTATTGTAGAGATGAGGTCTTGCCAAGTTGCCCGGGTGGGTCTCGAACCCACGGACTCAGGCAATCCACTCACCTCAGCCTCCCAAAGCGCCAGGATTATAGGATGAGTCACTGAGCCCGGCCTAATAGAATTTTTAAAAAACAAATTGGATGGGTAGCATAAGAGGTAAAGGGACGTCAAGAATGAACCTGTTTCTGGAGAGCTGGAGATGTCATCTGCTGAGATGGAGAAGGGTGTGTAGGGAACAGACTAACTTTAGAACATCTGCTCCCATTATTCCTCTGGTTTCTTCATCTTGTTTGTTCTTATAGCTCCAAGTAAATCACTTTATTAATCCTCTTTTTGGTTGTACATCATACATTTTGATTGATCAATTTGCTCTGGGCTAGAAATTCCACTTATGCCCTACTGAAGTCAGACCTTAGAGACTAGGTTTCTTTCTTTGCATGGGCATATTATTTTCTTTAGATATTTGTCCTTTACCTGCCTTATTGAGATTATCTCCTTTTATATGGTGATGCAATTGTACCTATTTTGGGTCTGGAAGTTTTCTTTTCGAGTATCTAGCACATAGATGACATAGACTCCATCTGATGATTGCTGGTATATATTTTTTTAATTTTAAAGATGTAGGGTACTATTCAGGATTTGGTACATAAGTGGTCATCATACAGGTGAGGTTAGGACCTCCCACTGGCCCTTACTTCGTCTGGTTTGGGATCAGGTATCTTTATTGATGTTATGTGCCCCAACCCTCCCCTGACAGTGTCCTGCTACTGCCAATCCCTTTCATGTAGTATTAGTTCAGGGTCCACTTATGAGTGAGAACACATGGTACTCAATTCTTTGTTTTTGTGATAGATCATTGAGTATGATAGACTCTAAATCCATCCAAGTTGCTGTGAAGTCCCTCATTTTGGCCTTCTTTATAGCTGCATAATATTCCATTATGTATATGTACCATATTTTTTCTTATTCAGTCCACTTTTAATGGGCAGCATGGCTGGTTCCATGTTTTTGCTATTGTGAATAATGCTGCAATAAACACACTTGTGCAGGTATCTTTTCACCTGTAACAAACTAACAGACAACAGAGCCACTTTCTCTCAAGTGTGCTGCTCATTCCAGCATCAACAAACATTTCGATGTCCTTGATTAAAATTAGGTTCATAATGGACTAGTCTTTTACTGCTTTCTTTAATTATATTTAAATAAAACTACCTACCATAGTAGGTATGTTTTGGCCAGGAATCAAACCAATGTCTGGGTGACTAAAGTTTTTGCCAAAGCAATTGTTCACCTTTGAGATACTCTCATGCTTTCTTTCTTTCTTTCTTTTTTTCCTTTTTGAGTTGAAGTTTCTGTTGCCCAGACTGGAGTGCAGTGGCACACTCCTGGCCACCGCAGCCTCTACCTGCTGGGCTATGGTGATCCTTCAGCCTCAACCTTCCAAGTAGCCGGAACTACAGCCGCGCACTACCCCGCCTGGCTCATTTTTGATTTATTGTAGAGACGAGGTCTCACCAAGTTGCCCGCGTGGGTCTCGAACCTGTGGGCTCAGGCAAGCCACTCGCCTCAGCCTCCCAAAGTGCTGGGATGACAGGCTGAATCACCGAGCCTGGCCTACTCTCATGCTTTCAATCAGAAATATAACACGATTGTTCACCATGAAAGGGGGGGCTAAGGCGCAAGATATAATAATGGCATTGTTCTCTCTTCTCTGTCTTTACCCACATGCTCTTCACTGCTCTCATGTTCTTGGCTCCCTAACTAGGAGGAAGAGGGGAAAGGATCTAACGGACTTGAGCATCCACAGTGTGCCAAGGCACTGGGCTAAGCCCGGTACCTACAGTTTACCACTCATTCTTCATTCCCTCAGGCTTGGGCATATTGCCTCTTTTACATATGGAAAAAGTGAGGCTCGAATTATCTATGACACTAAGTTAAGTTCCCAGAACAGAAGGTCAAAGTCAGCTCTGTTGACTTCAAAACCTGTGCTCCCTCATAACCCTATGCTGTTTCACTACAGCTTTTGTGACATAACACGCTTCAACTTTTTCTCTTAATAACTTCTTACAACATTCTTTCTGAAAAATGTGTATGTTTCCATTGTTACATGACAGTTTGTCTGTTTTGGTGTTACCAGTGAAATGATGCCTATTTCCTGGGCTTACTTTCTTTCTTAACTATATTTTGTGGCTTGACTTAGGGATACATACAAACATAAGGTGGATTCATGAGTAAAGGGCTTCACTGGACTGTGAGTAGACCTTGGAGGAAGGGTAGATAAAGTGCGACCAGGCAAGAGTGGAATATGTGATCCAGGAAGCGGGCAGAGCGTGGGTAAAAGTGGTAGTCCACACGCTTGTGGAGGGGGTATCGGATTGTGAGATGATTGGAAAGCCAAAGACTTTTACTTGCTGGCGACGAGACACCACAGTAAGGGGGAACAGAGATGCTTGTGGCATCTGGAGGATTATCTTGCAGAGTTGTGCAAACTGGGTGCAAACAGAGAGACCATGTTATTTCAGGAATCCAGACATGACATGATAAAAGTTTATATGGAACCAAAAAAGAGTCCTAATAACCAAAGCAATCCTAAGTAAAAAGATTAAATGGGGAAGTATAACTCCACCTGACTACAAATTATAGTACAAGTCTATAGTAACTAAACAGCATGGTACTGGAACAAAAATAGGTAGATCAGTGGAACAGAATCAGAGAACCCAGAAGTAAAGGCATATACCTACAACCAGCTAATCTTTGACAAACTTGACAAAAATAAACAATGGGGAAAGGATAGCCTATTCAATAAATGGTGCTGGAAAAATTGGCTAGTCATAGGCATAAAATGAAACTGGACTTCTCACCATAAACAAAAATTAATATGAGATAAATTGAAGACATGAACAAAAGACCCAAAACTATAAAAATCTTCGAAGAAAACCTAGAAAAAGCTCTTCTGGATATTGGCCTGGGCAAAGAATCTATGATGAAGACTCCAAGAGCAAATGCAACAAAAATAGACAAATGGAACTTGAACTAAAAAGCTCCTGCACAGTAAAAGAAATAATCAACAGAGTGAAGAGAAACCTTTCAGAAGGGGAGAAAATAGTTGTAAATTATGCCTCATGCAAATAACTAATATCCAGTGTCTACAAGGAACTTAAACAACTCAACATGACATAAACAGCCCCATCAAAAGTGGACAAAGGACATGAATAAACACTTCTCAAAAGAAGACACATAAGTGGACCAAAAAAACCCACATAAAAATGGTTTGTATCACTAATCGTCAGATTAGCTAAACAACAATGCAATATCATCTTATACTGGTTGGAATGGCTATCACGAAGACAGTCAAAGAACAACAGATGTTGTGGAAGCAGAGAAAAAGGAATACTCATACTCTGTTGGTGGGAATGCAAACTAGTTTAACCTCTAAAAGGTAGGATATTTCTTAATAACCAACTTAAAGATCTTTAAAAAAGTAGATGTATTAAATAACTAAAAATAGAACCACTTTTGACCCAGCAACCCCACGACTATCTACTCAAAGAAAAAGGAAATAATGATATACAAACACATCTGCACTCATATGTTCATTACAGCACTAGTCACAATAGCAAAGTCATAGAAACAAGCTAAGTGCCCATCAAGGTTTGACTTGATAAAGAACATGTGATAGATACACACGATAGAATAATACACAGCCATAAAAAAGAATGAAATTTTTTTTTTTGAATCCATGTTGAGGCAACATGGATAAAACTGGAGACTACCATCTCAAGGAATCTCACTTAGAAACAGAAAAGCAAACACTGCACATTCTCACTTACTTATATGCGGGAGCTAAATGGACCTAAAGATGGAAATAACAGACACTTGGGACACTAAAAGGGGGGGAGGCAGAAAGAGGAGAAAGGGTTCAGAAGTTACCTAGCGGGTACAATGTTTGTTATCTGGGGACAGGAGACACTTGAAGCCTAGTCCCCTCCAGTACATAATATGCCTATGTAACAAACATGCACTTGTACTTTATCCTTGAATTTACAAGAAAAAAAAAATGGCAATAGTAAAAGAATAATGAAAGTTATTACATGTTGACATTTTAATAAAAATAGCCACATTATCCCATTGAAAAAAGTAAAAATTGGGAAAAGTGAAACAAAAAAGAAAGGTTTGGGTTTAGAATTTAAAAAGAAGTTGAAGATAAGTGCTACTCCAAACCTAAGATTGTGTAGTCATGCGTTACGTCATCTTAAAGAAACAAAGTAGGACCGCAAGTGAGAGATGATAGTTTATGAATCAGTAGTCCTCTTTTTTGTCTGGTGAATCTCCTGATTTATAAGCACTAGCAAAAATGGCAGGCTGAATGTATCCCTCCTGTGTAGGTTTGGTTAAATACGAAGTCAGTACACAAAGTCATGAAATTTTGCTTTTGGAAATCGCAACACTTTGGAATTTTCTAAATTTATAAGTTCTACATTTGCAGCCCAATTGCCTATGTAATACAAATTAGTCCTGAGTTGCAAAAAAAGTAAGTCCAGCTTGTAAGAAATGGAGACTCATCACTCATTAAGGAAGGCTCACTCTACTTTTCCCTGTTTGAAAAAATAATAATACATTTATTTTAGGACAACTATAGAAAATCATTTTTCCAAGAGTAAGAAAGAATATTTTCCTTAGTTTTCAATGTGGAGGCTACACTGAAAAAAATATAAAAGGAAATAGGCTGCAATAATTTCTTCTTAAAATAGATTTTCTTTATGTTCTCAAAAATATCGTCAAACTTTCCCAAGGTTTTAAACTATTTTTAAGATATCAGTTTTTCAAGGTCCTGTCCAGTACTAATATTATCTTACGAAGGTGTTAAGTAATAAGAAAATAATTTTTGAAACGAATATAATTAATATATCTCTTACCTAAGCATTTAAAAAAGTAATGGATGTGGTGAACAGGCTTTTAAAAATTTTATTATAACATATTCAGTTGTAAAATAGACTTGTTTTTAATATTTATCTCTGAGCATGTGGTTTTGTGTTTTTTAGTTTGAAATATGGGTGAAGCTAAGTAGAAGAAAGAGGACGAGAAAACTGGGGTTTACAAGTGAAACAAAAAACTAGATGGATGGCTGTGGGAACAACCTCCAAATTAGTGACAAAAGGACAGGGACCTGCAGGGAGCTTCCCAGGCTTTGAGTGTCCCATGGTAGATTTATGGTCAGAACAAGGGCAGTTCCATCCTGTGTAGGCACATTAAACCCTTTAGATGCTATGCCTGATGTTACCAAGTTCGATGCAGAAATTAAGCAGGAGTAATAGCTTATATATAATTGAGAAAAGAACAGGACACATTGAACGACACCAAGATTGCACAGAGGAAAAGTGAAGCAAGGTACCCATTCATAAACTCACATGCATTTGAGATAGCTGCATTCATTTCATCAAAACCCCAAATATATATCTTTGATAGTCCACAGGGCCATTTCTCAGATGACAGGCAAAAGAGAATAGAGACGTATTTCTTAAACATATGAAATTTGTGGGCTCCTCTCTCACCTGCACAACAGTCATGAATCTGGGTGTTCTCAGAGGAAGAATATTAGTCTCTCTTGGGAAGGGAATATATTTGGGTAGATGACTTGGTGGCTTAATGGTTCTGAGGAAGCTATTTGGACAGGGCTGTTTGGGAGGCATCCTGTCCTAGCAACACTAATATTGTTGGAAAATTTTAAAGTTACTGGAAAATAAAACAAAACAAAACCCTCTTTTGATAATTACAAGTAATATGTTAAAAAAAATATACTCACTCCATCCTTGACTTGCCCTGTAAATTCCCATCTCTTGGAGTTCAAGCAGAGACGGGTCAAGGGTTAGAGATAGGGGCAAAATATCACATGAGATTATGCATATTGCTTACTAATTAAACAACAACAACAACAAAAATCATGACTCTTGTTTTTTGACAAGGCTCTGAAAAAGGGCCTCTGCACCAAACCAGTTCTGTCCTTTGCACTATAACAAAATCTTTATCTTCAAGTAAAGATATGATTCTCTGCAAGAAAGATGGAGCACTCTCCTTTTTCTTGACATGTGCAAGGCAAATTGATTTCAGAAGGTCCTGACAGTTACTTGAGAGTTTTCACATCATCTTGTGGAATGTTTCTTTTCAAACAAAGGAGTGGGTTATAGCTATAGACTGAAGGACTGTAACTGAGATTAAGCAGGCAGTAGGGACTGGCTCTGTTATAAGAGAGGTATATAGAATTGTGGATAAATGTTATTTTTTAACTGCAATGCGCACAGTTTCTGGATTGCTGAAAAACTGAGCAGACTGTCTCCATGGTGGGGGGGGGATATTTTCTTCAAATCACAACTTTTTAAATCTCAGTTTTTAATAACAAATGTTATTGAAGTGAGAGAGTAATACAAAAAATACATCAGTACTAATTCAAAGACTTAAAGCAAGCATTCATTTGTTCTGACACTGAGAATTAATAAAAAGAATAAATATTTAGGTTCATATATATAAGATCATATCATACAGTGATTTTATTTTTCCATCTTAGTCCTGCCAAATTGTATGCTGGGAATTTTGCATCTCAAAGTTAATCACAGAATAAGTGTAGAATTGTGCCAAAATTGTACATGGAGGCTAAAATATCATTAGTACTCAAAAATCTTCATATTTCTGATAGTCTATTAAAGTCCTCAATTTTCATCCATGTGTTTGGAAACATGTATCTGCTTGGCTTCAACAGTCTGGTTTTCAGTTGGTAGAGAGTAAAGAATAGGACCAGCAATTTCCTGTGTTACAGGCCAGTGTACGTTTCTCTCGAGTACAGATCCTAACCCCATTCTTTCTGCCTCTAAAAGCTCACATTATCTCTTACAGGATCATTTCTTTTTTTTAAAATTATTTTTCATACTTCCAAGATTTATTTAAAGTATAGCAAGAAAACAAAATAAACAAATAACAAAATAAAATAAGTAAACATGAAAATAACATAAAATAAATAAGCAAAGTTTTTAAGTGTTTTCCTCTCTGCATATCACTCTATCTCAGTTGATGAGCCCAGTGACTATGATTACATCCCTTGTGGGATCATTTCTAAGCCATGCTGTGGTCACCTTGCTTCCAGTTGAGGCAGGGTAGCCAGAATTAAAAAAATTAAATGAGTTTTTGCAGGCAGGTATAGCTTAGATAGTTTTAAAAAATGGCCAAGCATCCAGCTGGGCATTATCTTATCAGAACATAAATTTCTAGAACAACTGAACCAGACACTGGATGTACTGGGGGATGGTGTTTTCAGAAAAACACTGAAATAAAATAGCAAAACAGTATCTCAAGATTTTCACAGGACACAAGTGAGTTCAGAAATAAATGACAAGGGTAGAAACTTGTAGTCAGCAGAGTGCAACCCACCAGACAGTAAACAAGTCTTTGTTTAAGAAATAGTTTGCTTAATCATCACTAAAAATATATGTATAAAACACTCGGTTAACAACAGGTCAGGTGCTCCTTCTCTTAAGTCACCCATGTTCTCCTCTGAGCATGTTGTTTTCTTTCTAATAAATTCTCTCTTAAACTATACTTTATACTTGCTCTAAAATTCTTTTCTGTGGTGAATTCAAGAACCCACAGAGCAATATACCCACCCCACCTGGTATCACCAGTCACACCCCATGCTGGTCCATCCAACATCCACAACCACGATCAGCGCCTTTCTACAACAAAGATGCGATTAGTTCATTTTCTTCTGTAAGATAAATATGAACCAAGAGCTGAGGGGCACACTAAAGTGGTGGGGGAGGAGGGGAAGGAACGGGGGGCGGGGCATGCAACAAGAGAAAAATAAAGCACAGGAGTTGCTCAGAAACGTGTAGGCATTTGAGAAATTACATTCATTTGATCAAAACCAGAAAGAAACAACTCTGAAAAGGTAAAATGCAGATTAAAAACTCAAGGCAATTATCTTCTTAAACTCATTTATTTTGGCTTTAAAGGGAAAGAATCAGCCTGGGAAACTGATGGAACTGGATATCCAAGCTCTATGTTGAGAAAACTCTTTCTGGTCTATGGATCTAAAGCAGGGCACAGAAGTCACTTCTTGATTTTGCTTCTTTCTTCTTCTCTGCTGCTTGACAATTTCAACTTCACTAATATTAAACTAGTTGAAATTTCCTAAACCCATCCTACTACCTTACTTTTCAGTGATTTTCCACATACCTTTTCCTCTGTTGAGAGTTTCCTTATTTTCTATACTTGCCCGACAAGTGGATTGATTCTCCAAAATCCAGCTCAAGCATTGCCTCATTTCTGAGGAATGTTCTCTCAACTCTTCAAATTCTTTCCTCCATATCATCATTAACCTTCCATGAATGGTTTTTATGTGCTGAAAATCATGATTACACTTATTTCCTATCATGGCTATTGTTCCCTTCTAGTCTTGATAAATCCTCGGGGACAGAACCTAAGTATTATTTTTTATCCTTGATATATTTTTTACAGAATTCCTAGCACAAAATAGGTACCCAATATATAGGCATAGACATAGAATTTTATGAGGGAATGATTATTATCCATGTGTTCTGTTCAATTGTGACTGTCCCATGATGGAAGGGGGGTTTTGTTTGTTTTTTGATGATGATCATTTGTCTTTTCATTTTTTAGTTCAACAGCTGGTGCCAGGGAAGACCAAGAAAAAGTGGTCTCCATCTTGACTCCAGATTTTAAAAGGCCGGTAACTCTTACTCAGAAGCTTATGACTGCAGAAGAGAAAACATTGCCAATGGGACTAAAAACAAAACTCTTTTACAAATGTAACAGAGTTTGTTTACATGCTCCAGAGTATAAGTGTCTGAAAATACTCAATGGTAGTGAAATGAGGTGTCCGACTCTGCAGGCAAAAATTCACGGAATCAATATTCCAAAAATGGACCATTAATTTCTTCTTTTACCCACCAACTGCACAGCTTGAGAATATATTTCAAAAATCTGATCTTGTTTTAAACTACTAAAATATTTTCCAGTGTCTAAATAGCAGCCAGTTCTCCTTATGTTATTCATGATTGCAGCCTGTCATTGTGACCAGTTTTTTCCACTACTTAACTGAGAGTAGCATCATTTCCATTTTGCTACTGCCTGATAGTCCTGAGACATGTAAGCCATAAAACTGTACCCATCAAGAAATATTAGTGGAGGGGGGCTGGCCATATCCTTTTACAATGCTTAAAAGCTTAAGCTGTAATAATAAAATGTTGGCTTTTATTTCCTGAAATCATCAAAAGGATAACTTGAAGGAAATGAAAATAAAATCCAACAGGATTATAAAATTAGGGCAGAGTTAAGGAAAAATATTTTGAGTACCAGAAGAAATCTAAAACAAATAGAAAATAATAATACATTCGTGACACTGCTATTTGACCCAGACAATTGTTAATAAGTTATGTAATTGGAAACTCCTTGGAGAATCTAGATATGTACTCATGGGAGGAAGGCAAAAAAAAAAAAAAAAAAAAAAAAATTCCTGGGATACTCATCTGGATTCAACCAACTAGACAGAAATGAAAATGGATTGTGATTTATAAATAAAGTACTAGAATAAAACCTTGTCAGCTGTCAGAATGGTGAGACTAAGAGAATGGGAGAAACTAACTCTTGGTAAGACTGGTCCATGATTGAAGAGGAAGGGAGATAATATCATACCCTATTATTGATAATCACAGGAAATGGTAAAGCTATGTGGTTCAAGTCAATTAATTAGTAACATCTCCATGCCTAGTAAATTGTTATAAGTATAGCATTTAAAGCTTTGGAAAGTTACCACACATGTTTGACAATTTTAGATTTGGAAGGAGTTAAGGTAAAATCTTTATCTTGACACATGACCCAGAATTCCCAGCAGAGGTGTTGCAAAATTCAATAAGACTGGTCAGTTGTTTGATATAATGAATCTAGTTAACAGTGGAAAAGAAAGCTCAGGGAAGCTTGCCTTGGTGGTATGCTTACAGAAGTCAAAGTTCTAATAAATCCATAGAATTATTATGTTCTTCAGTTTGGCTTTGATCCAAATAGTCTCATGGAACAAATTTCCAAAATAATCAGAGTGAACAGTAAATATCTCTCACCCCTCATCAGTGCCTCTGCTTGAGCTCCATTATTGTGTATCTCCTAAAAGTCATATTTAAAAAAATTCTGTCCATATTGTATATTTTATCCCATCTCTTTGCTCAGTACTAAAGTCCTCTGTATCCACTGAATCCATTCTTTGTAGCTTTTCTGAACATTTTTCTGGTAACAGATTTCCTTGAGACCTATATAAACTCTTCCCAGACAAATATGGCTGCGTGCACTTGTGTGCACACGCATCCATGCACACATACACTCTCACACTTATACACACACATGTATATTCAGTTTTGGGCATACCATTTCATGCGTTCATTGATCCCATTATTTCATCTGTGAATAACAGCTTAGTTATTCTTGCTTTATTGATTTGTGCTATTCTGGCCTTAGACAAAATTTTTAAAATGAACCAGCTCACGTCTAGTTCAACCTGCTCTTCTGTAGTGAACACTTACAGAATGTCTGTGGTGTGATGTGCAAAGTTCAGCTTTAGAAGACAAGGATACAAGTTTGCCACACTTATTTTGTTCCTTCTACAAAACTGCTTGATACTCCTGTTCATCTTTGCCCAAATGACCTTTGTTGGTAAAAGTTTAAACATTCCATATAAACTACAACAATATTTTCACCAAAGTACATAGGTTTGAATTTGTTGCTGAGTAAATTTCTTACTGTAAAATCCTTAGGAAAAGGGTTTTAAAAGACATTGAAGACCTTGGCAGGGTTACCTGGCAAAAACAGTTCTCTCTGTAGCTTTGTTCTGGCCTGCTGGGAAAAGCATCTTTTCTTCAACCAGTCTGCTTGGAATTCACTGTCATGCTCATCAGGCCACTTGATATACACCTGATAACATAGAAAGCAAATATCATCTATGTGTATATTACACTTCTGTCTACTTTTTTTTTCCCTTTACTATTGCTCTGTTTCTGAATGTTATTTAAGATAACCAAGAAATCCACCTATTCCTTAACTTTCTTTTTAAGGTGCAGATTAAGCTTAAACTTTTGGAAAACAAGGACAGCAAGCCAAAGGGACACATTTGTGGTCTGGGCCTCAAAACAGCACTCAAGAAATAGAACAGAATATGGCTGGATCTAAAGTTCTTGTCCTGTGTCCTTTTAACCTGCAATCCTCAAAATTTCTGTGATAACTGAAACTAGAGTCAATTAAAATTCCTGCCAAAAGCATTAGAAATAGTAATGGTGATGATGAGGAGAACAACAACAATTATAAAATAATGCTGCCCATCGAAGCTGGACTGAATTTTAAAAATGTGGTACACACGCTGGGCTCGGTGGCTCAGCCTGTAATCCCGCACCTTTGGGAGGCTGAGGTGAGTGGATTGCCTGAGCCCGTGGGTTCGAGACCCGCCTGGGCAGGCGAGACCTCATCTCTACAATAAATCAAAAAATCAGCCAGGCGTGGTAGCGCATGCCTGTAATTCCGGCTACTCGGAAGGCTGAGGTGGAAGGATCGCCGGAGCCCAGCAGGTCGAGGCTGCGGTGGCTGGGAGCGGCCACTGCACTCCAGTCTGGGTGACAGAGTGAGACTCCAACTCAAACAAAAAAAACAAACAAAACAAAAACAAAAAAATGTGGTACATATACACAATGGAATATTATGCAGGCCTAAAGAAGGACAAACATATGAACTTCACGGCAACTTGGATGGATTTAGAGACGATCATACTCAGTGATCTCTCACAGAAACAAAGAACAGAGTACCATATGTACTCATTCGTAAGTGGACCTTGAACAATTATAATAATATAAGAAAGGGATTGGTAGTAGTGGGAAATTGCCAGGGGAGGTGGGATGGGATTTGAGGGAAGGGCGTTTGAGGGAAACTGCCGGGGAAGGGAAGGGCACACCTCATCAACAAGGGTACCTACATAATCAATATTTGTATACCTAATCCTGAATTGTACCCCATATCTTTAAAAATAAAATAAAATAATGCCATTTTCAGTGCTCGCTATCATAACTGTATATTATATATCAAGCACTACAGGCATAACTCATTAAGTTCTCATAACGGCTCTAGGGAGAAGGTACTACTATTCTTCTCATTTTATTTAAGCAAGGAGAGTAAGATTAAATAACATTTCTAAGGCCACTTAACTAGCAGGCAGAGGAAACTGGGAGTGTCAAATTTTCAAGTCAAGATGAGAACAGGGGAGTCATAAGAATCCCAGTAAATTTACAAGAGAGAAACATGGGGTGGTGGCTGCATCTGGTTTACAGTTTTGAGAGTCATGTATTTGGGAATCCTAGAACAAATCTTGTACATCTGTCTACTAATTTGACTAAAAAATTTTAGTCAAGACTGCTTTTTTGAACACTCACTGTATGCCAGGCACTATGTTAAACATTTTTAACCATATTATTTCAGGGAATCCTAACATTTTAATGAGCAAAGTCTGTTAGTATTCCTATTTTACAAATGAGTAAACTGAGGCCCAGAAGCATTGCTCTTATTGTAGAAATAGTTTGATTGTATCTTCAAGGCTGCCACACTCTCTGAAAGAGTGATGAGCAATGCTGCAAATTAAAAATAGTAGTAGTGACTGGGTACAGTGGTTGGTATCTGTAATCCCAGCACTTTGTGAGGCCGAGGTAAGAGGATTGTCTGAGCCCGTGGGTTTGAGACCAGTCTGGGAAACTTGGTGAGCCCTCATCTCTACAATCAAAAAATATTAGCTGGGCATGGTGGCACATGCCTGTATTTCCAGCTACTTGGAAAGCTGAGGCGGTAGGATCGCCTGAGCCCAGCAGGTCGAGGCTGCAGTGGCTGTGGGTGTGCCTGGACGACAGAGTGAGACTTCAACTAAAAAAATAAAATAAAATTGTAGTAGTAGTATTAATAGTAATAATAGCAGACGCTTTCATTTCCTGAGTATGCTTAATCTGCACTCAGTACTACACAAACATGGCTCCACCTATGGCTATATGTATGACCAAGTGAAAAATAATTATTTAAGTTATATAGACTAGCCCTTTATTTAAGTTGGGAGAGAAGGGAGTCGTCATTTAGAGATGATTACCTTTTTTGGGTCAAACGTCAAGCCTTGAATACCAATGTTCACGTCAAGAGCTTCGACGAGAAGTTTCCGCGCTTTTGCAGAATCCAGGTAGCAATCGGAGCACGGGCAGTTGTCTCTTAGCCACACGGCTGGGTAGAGAGACCCTGCCCCATCGTGCCAGAGAATCTGCATCAAGTGAGCCCCCTCTAGCACTTCTGCCTTTCTGATGGTGCAATGCATGTTTCCCGTCGTCTTCAGGAGTCAATCTTGTCAGCGACCTGACCTGCTATAATAAATCAATGTTAAAAGGAAGCTCAGGCAGATCAGATCTAAACTTGACCTCTAAGAGTGTGAACCCTTCAAGCGGACTCTGGCCTCTGCTGTTGGCTAAGCTGTCCATCTGTGGTTCGACGTATTAACGCAGAGACCTTTGCTCTGGTGAGAGCATTTCACATGCTGTAAGCAGAAACTCAGTACAAAAGTAAATAAGATAAAAGTGCCGAGTCAGGATCCAGATGAAAGGAATTCCTGTTTTTCTCAGAGAAACTTTAGATAAGTTCAGAACCAGTGACAGATGAACTTTTACAGCTAGGTTCATGTAAAAGCTCTGGGAGAAAAGTGTTCCACAGATTGAAAGTGTAACCATCATCCCTGTTTAACTGATAGCCAATTGCACATGGCTTTTGAAAAAAATGCTTTTATGATACTAAGTTAGGAAACTTGTTCTAATGAAGAGATTGTGAAGACAGTTCATGTATTTTAAAGGCTGCTTAATTCAGAACATTGTGCTATTCCTGTTCTATCATATACTTTTTTATTTCTACGTTACATTTTCTCAGTGAAATATAAATGACCCTAGGCTCTGTGAGGAACTTGTGTGATTTGTTCTTTGAGATTTGCTGCTTTAATACACATCAATAGTGTGCCTTGTTATTTTGGTTAGTTTGTTCTGAACCTTTGTGCACCTTCATATCACTTGGGAATATATGACTTCTTTTTTTATCAAAAAAATTTACCAGAGTTGAGGACATGGATTATTTATAGAAAAGGAAATTTGATGATGAAGAGGCATCATGGTATTATGAACTACGCATCTGTGTTGACTCTACATTTTTACTTTCTTCATATTTTATTTTCCAGAACACTAAACTGATGAAGTAGAACTTACATGGCAAAACTAGAATTACAGGGAAGAATAAGAGCTTCTTAGCCTTTTTTTTAGATAGGCAATTTATTTTTTATTTACGTTTGAAACGTTGACATTGTAGATTCACAAATTGTAGTTTTATAAATAATACAGAGAGAGACCCCATATATTTTTAATCCAGTTGTCTCTAACGGTAACATTGTATACAATTACACCACAGTATCATAAGCAGGATATTAACGTAGATATAGTCAAGATACATAAAGTGTCCTCACACAATTCCTCAACTTCTCGTGTTGCCCTTAAATTGCCACACTTACTTCTCTCACAATCCCACCCCACCTTGACCACTGATAACTCCTATTCATTTCTCTGTTTGTGTCATTTTATCATTTCCCAATGTTGTATAAATAGAATCATGTAGTCTGTAACCATTTGGGGTTGGGTTCTTCTTACTCAGTCTAATTCTCTGGAAATTTATTCAGGTTGTTGCTTTTACCAATAGTTTCTTCCTTTTTATTGCTGAGCAGTATAGCATGCAGCATGAATGGATGTACTGCTGTTTATTTAACCATTCACATTTTGAACATTTT
Source organism: Carlito syrichta (assembly GCF_000164805.1). Taxonomy (NCBI): domain Eukaryota; kingdom Metazoa; phylum Chordata; class Mammalia; order Primates; family Tarsiidae; genus Carlito; species Carlito syrichta. Next base: position 28,849 of record NW_007232797.1, on the reverse strand, counting down.
ATTCATTTCCTTGTTTTTGGCTATTATGGATATTTTAAACATTCATGTAAAGGTTTTTCATGAATATATATATTTCTAAGTAGTTCTGGGACAAATTCCCAAGAGTAAAATTGCTAGTCATATGGTAGTTGCTTGTTTAGTTTTGTAAGAAACTGTCAAACTCTTTATCAGAGTGGCTCTATCATGTTATGTTCATAACATCAATTATTAGTGATTTTTTTTGGTAGAACTAAGAAAGCAAGTCTTTCACAGAGCAAAGTTTTTAATTTCAATGAATCTCTATTTATTAATATTTCCTTTGCTGTTGTTGTCAGGTCTAAGAATTGTTGCTTAGCATTACATCACTCAGCTCTTCTCCCACTATTTTTTCTTAAATGTTTAACGGGTTTACAGTTTAAATTTAAGTTTACAATCCATTTTGAATTAATTTAACTTCTTCCATATGACGCTCAGCTCAATTAATAGAAGGTGACATGGGACAATGGAAACAAGTCTTCATTGCCTTGAGAGAAAGGGCAGATGAAGGACACACACACACACACACACACTGCACATTACTGCTTATAAATATCCCTTCCAGGCACTTCCATAGGCACTCAGAGCTTTAGTGACAAGCAAGAGAAAAATTGCTCCATCTTTCTTGAGTTTATAGGAAGATTTTATACAACATTAAAATAACTTAAACCAGGCTCGGTGGCTCAGACTGTAACCCCAGCACTTTGGGAAGCTGAGGTAAGTTTATTGCCTGAGCCCGCAGGTTCGAGACCAGCCTGCGCAAATTAGCGAGACCTCGTCTCTACAACAAAAAAATAAAATAAAAAATTAGCCAGGTGTGGTAGCACGGGCCTGTAGTTCTGGCTACTTGGAAGGCTGAGGTGAAAGGATGGCCAGCGCCCAGCATGTCAACGCTAGGGTGGCCGTGAGCATGCCACTGCACTCTAGCCTGGGCAGCAGAGTGAGACTCCAACTCAAAAAATAAAAAAAAATGATAATTTATAATGTACTTTATGCAACATTAGAATAAAATGACTTGTAGTGCTTGTTTTACATAGACTTCCCTGAATCATTGACGTGTATGATTTAGTCAGGTTATGGAGTAGAGTATGAAACTAAAAATCTGGCTTTCTACTTTAGTTTCAACTACACTAGAGTTATCTAATGACCGAATAGGAGAAATATAATCCATTGGTCCTCATGCTTGTTCTTGCTTTCAAACTCTCATCTATTTTTTTTTCTTAAAAAGTGTATGTGACAAGAGAGCAACACTACTTAAAAACCATCAGAATTATAGTTTAGTTCAAACATGGATATTCAGTTCATAAGTCTGAGTAAGGATCTCCGTGGAAGTCCTAACATCAGTTTCTCTGTGGAATTGGTGGGACATTTGTTTTCCTGATAAGAAAAAGGGCAGGTTGGCAGATTTTTTTCTCATATGTGGTTTCAAGAGACAACGATGGTTCCTATAACTCTGGTTTATATAATCAGATCCTTCAAGAACATGTGATATACAAGGACAAAAAATATAGAGTAAATTTTTGTCTAAGCCAAGGGGTGGCAAATATTCTCTATAAAATGCCAGATAGTACATTTTTTTAGGGCTTGCAGTTTACATACAGTCCCTGCTGCATATTCCGATTTTATTTGTGTAAACCATGCAAGAATGTATCAACTATTCGTGGTTCATGGTGTACACAAAAACAATCTGTAGGCAGCATCTGGTGCCCAGGCAGTAGTTTGCTTGTCTTTGATCAGGTTATGGTTTCATTGCAGTGGAATACAATCATGTGCAAATGCAGAAAAGAGTTTGTCTCTTCCCTCTTCAGATACAATGTTAAACTTATCATTCAAATACAGTCTATCATAAGTATTTCTGTGTGCATACTGCACTAGAGAGTAGACCTTGACATTCCAGGAAAAAAGGAAAAGTGAGAAGATTATGAAAGTAAACAAAAAACAAGTCTCTGGATAGATGTCGTTGACAGTTGTCTGAGAAGCTCCAGGACACTGAGAAGGCAACTATTTAAGTCTTAAAGGATTGGTGATCAACATTACTGAATGCATGTCAATTCCATCTTATTTTCCTTCTTCACTAATACAACATTGATTTCTTTAGAGCACAGTATGTGACTAGTAAATAGATATATTTCTCAGTTTCCTTTACAGTTTAGTGTGTGATATAATTATGGTCAATGAGATATATTTAGAAGTTGCTGGGTAAGAAAATTTTTTAAAAGATGGTGAACTTGACTGTCGTATGCTGATTTCCCTATTTTTTTTCACTTCTTCCTTTCTGGAATGTGAATGTGGCATTGGGGGTGAAGGACTCATTTTGCAACCATGAGGAAACAAAAAGAAGTATAAAATGTAAAAAAAGTCAGGGTTCCCCAAAGTTCTGTGAAAAAGCATTAACCAGCAATGAACGGTCATATCTGGACACTTTTTACATGAGAAAAATAAATTCTTTACTCATTTACATTTCTAATGGCCTGCTCATTTTATTATCAATAGGCTGGATCTCAAGAAAAAAAAATGTTTGTGAAAGACCATTCTATTTAGAGGGGCAGATTGAGTCAGACAACCAAGATGTGAAAGTATAGATTGAGTTTGAGCAATAGAAAATATCTTGTTTGGGTAGAGCACAAGGTTATGGGGAGAAATAACTAAAAGAAATTAAAAGGCATGTTGATACCAGATCATGAAGCACCATGCATAGCAAGATAAGGAGTTTGGACTTCATTCTGTTGTGAATGAGAATTTTTTTATTTTTATTTTTTGCAGGGAGGAGTGTGACAACGGAGATGAAGACAGTGTGTATGGTGCATTGGAAGCAGGTAAAAAGGACTAGAAGGTGTGGAGCTTTTTGTAGTAATTTAGTTGAGAAGAAATGAGAGCTGTGGAAGTGTATGTGGACAAGGTGGGAGGATAGATATGAGCAATGTTGCAAAGATCTGTTTTAACCTGCTTGCAGTTTATGTTCTCATAAAACTTTTATTATTTTCTTTGGCTGTTTTGTTATAGACCTTTTTATGAAAGACAACTGATCAAATCAGACTGAAAAATTAACGAATATGTGAATATTAAATAACACATTCCTGATCAACCTATGGATCAAAGAAGAAATCACAAGAGAAATTTAAAATATCTTGAGACAATTGAAAATGGGATACAAAGTACCAAACTCATGAGAAAAACTACTCAGTAAGAGTAGTTCTAAGAAGGAAGTTCATAGTGATAATGCCCACATGAGAAGAAAAAAAAAAAGATCTCAAATAAACAGTTTAACTTTACATCCCAAAGAACTAGAAAAAGGGAAAGGCTAAGCCCTAAGTTAGCAGAAGAAATGAAATAATAAATATCAGAGCAGAAATAAATGAACTAGAAACAAGGAAAACAATGAAACTAAAACGTGGTTCTTTGAAAAGATAAAATTGACAAACCACTAGGTAAATTAAGAAATAATAGAGATGACTCAAATAAAATTAGAAATAAAAGAAGAAAGATGAAAACTGATGCCACAGAAATACAAAGAATCATAATAGACTACTATGAACAATTATATGCCAACAATTAGGCAAACTAGAAAAAAATGGATTAACTCCTAGAAACATTTGGCCTACCAAGACTGAATTATGAAGAACAGAAAATCTGAAAGAACCATAAAAAGTATGGCGATTAAACCTTCCAAACAAGAAAAGTCCAGGACCTGATGACCTCACTGGTAAAGTCTACCAAACATTTAAAGAAGAATGAACACAAATGCCTCTCAAACATTTTCAAACATTTGAAGAAAAGAAAGCATTTCCAAACTCCTTTTATGAGACTAACAGTACCCTCACCCCAAAGCCAGACTAGGACACTAGTCTGAATAGAATAGAAGATTGCAGGCCAATATTCCTGGTGTACATAGATGCAAAAGTGTTCAACAAAATATTAGATAAATGAATTCAACAGCACATTAAAAAGAATATTTAGCATGATCAAGTGGGATCTGTCCCTGGGATGCAAAGATGTTATACACACGAAACAATAAATATGATATACCACATTTTATCCTACAGAGTATAGAATAAAAATTTGATGATAATTTTGATAGATGCAGAGGCAGCATTTGGTAAAATTCAACATCCTTTTATGGGGACAATTCTCAACAAATAGGTACAAGAGGAGTGTACTTCAGCATAATAAAGGCCATATAGGACAAGCTTATAGCTAGCATCATACTTGATGAAAAATTGAAGGCTTTTCCTCTAAGAGTTGAAACAAGACAAGGATACCCACTTTCACAACTTCTATTCAATATAACACTGGAAGTCTTAGCCAGAGCAATTAGGGAAGGAAAAAAAGTATAAACCTGAAAGGAAGAAGTAAAAGTGTCTTTGTTGATGATATGATCTTATATACAGAAAACCTTAAAGACCCTAGAAAACACTTTTAAAACTAATAAACAAATTTAGTAAAGATGCAGGCTACAAAATCAACATACAAATATCTTTAGTATTTCTATATAATCACAACTAACATTCTGAAACAGGCATCGAGAAAACAATTCCATTTGCAACATCATTAAAAAATATTTAGGGCCGGGCCAGGTGGCTCAGTCTGTAATCCCAGCACTTTGGGAGACCGAGGTGAGAGAATTGCTTGAACCCAGGGGTTTGAGACCAGACTGGGCAACTTGGTGAGACCTCGTCTCTTCTATAATTCACAAAAAAACTAGCTGAGCGTAGTGGTATGTGCCTATAGTTCCAGCTACCTGGAAGGTTGAGGAGGAAGGATCACCCAAGCCTAGCAGGTAAAGGCTGGGGTGGCCATGAGCATGCCACTGCACTCCAGCCTGGGTGGCAAGAGTGAGACTCCAATTCAAAAAAAAAAAAAATTGAGAATTACATTTAACCAAAGAAGCAAAGGATCTATACACTGAAACCTCTAAGACAAAGATGAAAGAAGTTGAAGAAGACAGAAAGAAATGGAATGATACCCTGTGTTCATGGATTGAAATAATTAATATTGTTAAAATAACTATACTATCCAAAGTCATCTACAAATTTAGTGCAATTACTTTCAAAATTCTATTGACATTTTTCAAAGAAATAGAAAAACCCTAAAATTTGTATGACATCACAAAACCCCGAATAGCCAAAGTAATCCTGAGAAAAAGAAGCAAAGTTGGCGGTATCCCATTATCTAATCTCAAAATATACTACAAAGCTATAGTAATCAGGGCCACACACAGTGGCTTATGCCTGTGATCAACACTTTGGAGGATCAAGGAGGGAGCATTGTTTGAGCCCAGGAGTTCGAGACTAGCCTGGGTAACATAGTGAGATCTTGTCTGTATAAAAAAAATCAAAAAGTTAGCTAAGCATGGTGGTGTACACCTGGAGTTCCAGCTACTTGAGAAGCCAAGGTGGGAAGATTGCCTGAGCCTAGGAGGTCAAGACTTTGGTGAGCCATGATCGTGCCACTACACTCTGGCCTGGGTGACAGAGTGAAATCCCTAACAAAAAAATAAAAAAAAATATAGTAATCAAAACAGCATGGTATTGCCATGAAAAACATACATAAAAACCAATGGAACAAAATAGCCCAGAAATAAAGCTATGCATTTAATTTCAATTAATCTTTGACAAAGAACCCAGGAACACTCAATGGGGAAAGTACAGTCTCTTCAACAAGTGGTTTTATGCTACATTTCCACATGAAGAATACATTTGAACACTTTTCTCATATAAAAAGTAAATTCGAAATGGATTAAAAACTTATACATAAGACCTGGAACTGTAAAACTAACAGAAGAAAATATGGGAGAAAACTCCATGACATTGGTGTGAGCAACAATTTTTTGTTTTTGGCTATGGATACAAAAGCATAGGCAAAAAAAGCAAAAGCAGACAAATGGAAAGGCATCATATTAAATCTCCGCAGCAAAGGAAACCATAAAGAATATCTGCGCAGCAAAGGAAACCATAAAGAAATATCTGCGCAGCAAAGGAAACCATAAAGAAAGTGAAAAGACAACCTGCAAAATGAAATAAATTACTTGCACACCATACATCAGAGGGCCATCTATTCTTCTGCTAGCTTTAATCAAGTAAGCAAAAGCAATCATCCTCAACCATCCTACATGCCAAAGACACTTTCAAATGGAGCCATGCTGACTCTGGTATAAGCTTCAGGAGGACCCAAACATCAGTAAGGGATTAGTGAATAAGCATATAAGAGAAATCAGGCTGGGCGTGGTGGCTCAAGCCTGTAATATCCCAGCACTTTGGGTGGTTGAGGCGAGAGGATTGCCTGAGCTTGTGGGTTCAAGACCACCCTGGGAAACTTGGTGAGACCTCATCTCTACAATATATCAAAAAATTAGCTGGGCATGGTAGCAAGTGCCTGTAGTTCCAGTTGCTTGGAAGGCTGAGGCGGAAGGATCACAGGAGCCCAGCAGGTCGATGCTGGGGTGGCCATGAGTATGCCACTGCACTCCAGTCTGGGCAAGGGAGTGAGACTCCAACTCAAAAAAAAAAAAAAAAAAAGAAAAGAAAAGAAAGTTAAAACACCTCAATTGTAAGAAGAAAAAAAAAACAACAGTTAAAAATTATCAATTGGGTGTGGTGGTGTGTGTCTATAATCCCAGCAACTTGGAGGGCTGAGGTGGGAGGACTGTTTGAGTCCCTAAATTCAAGACCAGCCTGGGCATTATAATGAGACCCTATTTCCAAAAATGAAAAATAAAAAAAAATTTAAAAATTGGTAAAGAAACTGAATAGAAATTTCTCTAAGGAAGATATCCAAATGGCCAGCAGGTATAGTAAAAATGCTCAGTCCATTATCATCATGGCAATGCAAACCCAAACCACCAGGAGGTATCACTTCACACCTGTTAGAATGGCTATTGTCAAAATGACAGAAAGAATCTAAAAGTATCCACTTCCTAGAAGCAATGGGTAGGTTGGCTGTTGTCGGGGGTGGGACCAGGAGGTAGGAGATGTTAGTCAAATGATACAAAGTGTCAGTTATGCAGGATGAATAAATTCTGGAGATCTATAGTACATCAAAGTGGCTATAGTCAATGATATGTTATTGTATACCTGAAATGTGCTAAGAAGCTAGATCTCAAGAGTTCTCATCACAAGTGCAAAATAACTATGTGTAGTAATGGACATATTCATTAACTTGATTGTGGCAATGGTTTCACAATGCATGCATTTATTAAAACAACATTGAACATCAGAAATATATTCAATTTTTATTTGTCAATTAAACATCAATAATAAAGCTGAAGAAAAATAATACAAAATTAATTTTAATTACATTGATAACAGATGCTGGAGAGGATGTGGCAGAAAGGGAACACTACTATGCTGTTGGCAGGAGTGCAAACTAGTACAGCCTCTGTGGAAAACCGTGTGGCGATACCTAAAAGTTCTAAAAATAGTAGAAATAGTAGTCGAAGTTGCAGCAGTAGTAGTAACACTTTACATTTCCTGAATGCTTTATTTATGCCACTCACGGTTCTAAGTATTTCACATATAACGATTTACTGACTCTTCATTTCAACTCAAAGAAAAATCTACTGCAATTACTCAAATAAGTGTAAGTACGAAGAGGCTAGAAAATACCGGTATACAGAGGTATTTTCAAGTTATGTTTTGTTTTGTTTTTAGGAATAAGTCAATTTTTAAAAATATATTCTATTTTAAAGATGTGGGGTACAATTCAGGATTAGGTCTACAAGTGGGCATCGTTCAGGTAAAGTTTGTGCCTCCCTTTGGTCCCCACTTTGCTTGGTTTGAGATCAGATACCCTTGTCAATGTTGTGTTCCCCACTGAAAGGACTTCGGCGCCAGTGACAACTCCACACCAGTTAAAGACCAAGAGATTTATTAAAGCAGCGGGGAGAGGGGTCTGTAACCGCGGGGGGATAGGGAGGGGGAGAGAGAGGGGGCGAGAAAGAGAGAGATGGGGGGAGAGAGAGAGAGAGAGAGAGAGAGAGAGAGAGAGAGAGAGAGAGAGAGCGAGAGAGAGACAGAGAGAGACAGAGAGAGAGCGAGCGAGAGACAGAGAGAGACAGAGAGAGAGCGAGCGAGATATGCAGGGAGAGGGCTGTATTTATTAGCCTGTCAGCGGCCGGAAGGGACAGCGCTAGGTTTTATTGGAGGAGCACGCCATGTTGCAGGCCCATTGGACGTACAAAGCTAGCTACATTATGGAAAATGATTGGACACGCGCTAAGGGAACCATGTGTGAAGAAGCCGGAACCTAGGGCCTTTGTTGTCTAGGGTGGCAGGGCCATCTTGGGGATGCCCCTCTGACTGTTCTCTGCGCCCTTCACCCACCCCACCCTGGCAGTATCCTGATACGGCCAATTCCTTTCTTATAGTATTATGGTAAATGTTCAGGGTTCACTTATGAGTGAGAGCACGTGGGACTCTGTTCTTTTTTTCTGTGCTAGATCACTGAGTGTGATAGACTCTAAATCCATCCAAATTGCTGCCAAGTTCATCTGTTTGTCCTTTATGTCTGCATAATTTGCATGATTGCCCATCATGTATATGTACCACATTTTTTTTTATCCATTCCAGTTTCAATGGGCAGCACAGTTGGTTCCATGTTTTTGCTACATGTGTGTGCAGGTACCTTTTTTGCAGAATGCTTTGAGTTCCTTTGGGTATATTCTCAGTAGGGGGATTGTGGGGTCATATGGAAGGTCAATTTTTTGTTCTTTTAGAAATCGCCACACTGTTTTCCATAGAGGTTGAACTAGCTTGCATTCCTATCAGCAGTGTAGAAGTGTTCCCTTTTCTCTGTATCCTCACCAGCATCTGTTGTTGTTTGCTTAATTGATGATGTCCATTCTTTGAAATGAGACAATTAAAAACAAGTCCTTTTCACTTATTTTTATTAACAAAGATCCATGTGTGTTGGTATATATTCTAAACTTGACATATTTTCAATAATGTGTTTATTAATGGCTTTGGTTTTTATTTTGGTGGAAAGAATCTTTGTAACACTTGAAACTTGAAATACTGATACTTAATTACTATGTTGTCTGATAGATGCATTTTCCACCATGAGAAACATGATTCCTGGACCTAAAGATGGCACTGTGCCCACGTCACACCAACTATTGAAGTGATCATATCTATAGACATCTGTTCCAGAAACACGAGTTACATCTCAAACTGCTATTTCAAACTTTCTGTTTCTCTTTTTCATTTTTTTTCTTTTCCTCCTTCTACCTGGAAAGTTCGAACTGGAGAAGGAGAGACACATTTCTGGTCTTTAGAGGAGACAGACCCTTCCTTCCAACCCACCTGGGCAAGTGGCTATCCTGAGGAAGGTAATCTCAGCGAGGTGGAGACGTCGAGACACTGTCTGATGGGAGGCTGCCCAAGGCACATGGAGGAGTGTGGAAGAACTGGAAAGACTTGGGTGGTGCTGAAGCCCAATGGCAGAAACTTGGCGGGTCATTCCTTGTCTTCACAACCCCTTTCTTAGCTTTATGATAAATGTGATACGTAACCCAAACAAAAGCATGGCAAAAGTGGGAAGATAATTTCCCACCGTAATTTTTTGGGGATTATTTAAAGCTCTACTGGGGAAAATGTGATGAAATAGAAAAAGAAAAAGCATCATAAATCATCAGCATTTAAAAGTAATTTTTTTCTGAAAATTTATAGGCTTGCATATAAATATGATTTGTTGAAATCTGTTTTTTAACTTAACCCACTTGAATTATTAGAATCAAGTTCAACTGAAGCATCATGGCAATTTAGTTAGGTAGTAAGCTATTGTATTTCTCTGAAGAAGAGAAAAAAGTAGATACTCCTAGTTAAAAATATAAGATATATTTTTATCAGTGAGATTTCATTGCCAAATTAAAAAACACCTATTAAATGAAAATTCTTATTTATTTTACACTTGATTATCATCTTTTTTTAACTTAAAATTTTTTTTTTAAAGATGTGAGGTACATTTCAGGGTTAGGTATACAAATGTTCATTATGCAGGTACCTGTCTTTCTTTTCTTATGATTATAATTTGTTTATGCAATATCAGACTGGTTTTGGTAGGAGGGAGTAGTTTTGCCTGTTCTGAAAAACAGCTCTTGGATTTTGCCGTATTTCTATCTGATAGGATAGGTTTCTTTTGTTTCATATCATCATCTGAGGGGTGTGTGTGTGTGTACTTTCCTAATTCACCTACCACCATTTTTCTCTTCAGAGTTATGGAAGTTTGTCTGGGACTTCTGTTTGGTACAATTAAATTGCTTATTTTTGATATTATTCTATGTTAGTGACAGGTGTGGGTTATTTTTTCTTTTTCTTAATATACATTGAAATGTGTCACCTGAGTCTCCAGCAATGTTTGGAAAATCAAGAAAGTAGCTCTGAACGTTATTTCATGCATTGATTGTGGAAAGATAAGTGACCCAGAACTAGAGCTTATAGAACAGAAAAGAAGCAGCCTGTGGTACTCCTGGGTTTAGGGCCTTCACCGACATACAAGGAAAATGGAAACTTAGAGATATTGGGTGTAATTTGTCCAAGTCCACGGTACTCGTTACTCTGAGACTTTGCCCAAGCCTATGTTTGCCAGCCCAATGTTACATATAAAGTGGAGATGATTGTGAAGTTCTAATAAAACAGAATGCAAACATGCTTCAAATGTGAATTACAACAAGTTTCAATCATAAATTTTGGAGGGAATTCACAGGAAGCTGATGCAGAAACTTTATAGTTACTACATATAAAATTAAATTTGCAGAAGACTATTAATAGGTACCTGAGAAAGCTGATTCACCTACTAGACTACTCATCCCTCAGAATAAAAGACTGTCCTTTCTTGACTGTTTTTAGTAATGGAAGGCAAGACCAGCATAGACCCCTATTGTCAACTATCAGTATCTGTTAATTTCATCTTTTCTTTCCCAGGGTAAATGATCAGACTTGCTGTCGTGTAACAGGATGCACAAATGTGTTTGACCTCCTGCCTCTAGGCAGAAGAATCAAATAATGACCCAAACAAAAGAAATATGCAAATTTGAATGGGTATATGTGTGCCAGGTGTGTGTCTAAAGCTACCTATTCAGCAATTATTATATTCTAGCCACTTAGTCAATGCTTTCTATGGAGTCCCTTATTTAATTGTCCAGAAAATTCTCTAAGACCCGCACTATCATCTCTACCTTAAAGATGACCTTGGATTTGGAGAAAGGAAGTAGCCGGTGTGGAGGCAAAGGAAACAGGAATTATGATATACTTCCTCCTCATGAAAAAACCATGGCTGAATAATTTTCCAGATAAGAATTTCGGTTGACCAAACATGTACCTATTAAAATTAGTAGCAAAATCTCAAGATGACTAGTGGTCAGTTAACTTCAACAGCTGGCACTGCAGCTTTGGAGGGAGAAGGCAGGAACAAGTTTCCCAGATATTACAGTATAGAGCCTCAAAAATACTGCTCTTCTTTTTATATTTCAACCTTTAAGTCATAAGACTCAATTTATTTCTTGTATAAGTTGACCAGACTATATTTGTGGTGCCTTAACTTTAACATAATTTGAATACATACAACGCTCTACTCAAGGCATCTGCTACGTAAGGCCCTTCAGCTTGGTGATTTTTTTAATTAAAAAAAAAATTTTAACTTGATTTAATCTGTGACTGAGATATATATATATCATTTGTGAATATATTCTCATGTGAATTCTATGAAGCCATTAGGGGCTGAGTGTGGTTTCTCATGCCATGAATCCCAGGATGTTGGAAGACCAAGGTGGAAGAACTTGAGGCCAGGACTTCCAGACTAGCCTGGGCAACACAGTAAGACCTTGTCTCTAAAAACAATTTTTAAAAAGGTAATAATAATTAGCCATGTATGGTGATGGACTCATGCAGTCCCAGCTACCTGGGAGGATGAGCTGGGAGAATTGCTGGAGTATAGGAGTTTGAGGTTGAAATGAGCTATGAGATTGAAGTGAGCTATGATCGTCCCACTGAACTCCTGCCTCAGTGACAGAGTCTCAAAAACAACAACATCAATGAGACAAAATAAAGTCATTAGAAAAACCAGTCCATTGTCTTGAGTAGGTTCACCATTTTACCTGTCTTGTTTAAAGCACCAAATTTTGCCAAACACTTCCTTCATCGATTACACAAAGGAAGGCTGGCTCCACTCCAATGGAATTACCCCATTCACATTGGAACTCAAATGATCAAGGTATTTGTTTACTCATGTAAGGCAAAGTACTGGGTCTGGATTTCAGTAAAAGTTCTAAAGTCTTTGAATCAGAACATATATTCATTATGAGAAATCTTGCAGCGTTAATCAAGTCAATTCAAAATCACTGTAATGTGTCTTCTTGAGCTTTATTAAGGGAGCAAAACAATTGAAAATGTGCACAATGGCTTTAACTGACCAGGATTTTAAAGAAGCATGCCACATTCCACATTTTGGACTTAACAAGGGGCCAGGATATAACGTGCAGTCACTTTTCTTTAGGATGCATTGTGGATTATTCAGGGGACATTTGAAAATCCAGCCAGAACCCTCTTTCCCCTATTCCCAGTCTGCTTTTTAGACAGTATTCTCTCTGTCCCCTCCGTATATTTTCTGGATCCGCTTAGGCATTGCAAAGTAATTTGACTACCAGACTAAGCCAAACATAATTGGAAAGGGGAAGCTGCCAAGAAGTAATCAGATTCACTGCATTCCAAAATCAAACCGATTCCAAAAGCCTGAGAGACCATCCTTGTCACAGCCCGCGTAGCTGTGAGCTACATGTGACCGGTGTTCCAACCGGATGCTCCCCCAACTCCCCACAACAGACCCAAATCCACAAACCCTTCAAATAAGAGTCAGTTGAGCTCAATCGTGCCTGTTCTCAGATACGCTTTAGGCACCAAGCCACACAAAACTTACCAAGTAGAGAGAAGATCAGTTTTGGTCCTCGGGTCCTTTGGAGAGGAAGCCTTCTGATGCCCGTCACATCCCAGGATGGATCTGGCCCCCGGTTTCCACTCCGCTGTGGTGCTTTTCCTTGGAAGCCTTTCTGCTCCTGGCAGCCCAGCTATGGCCCTGCCCCCAGACACAAGTGAGGTTTGCAAATGAGGAAGGGTGTCTCAATCCAAAGGTGTAGCAACTCCAGAAGGGAGCTTGCAGGTTTAAAAAAAAAAGACATAAAAGAAAAGAGCTTTTATGGCCCAGAGGGGAAGCAGTTCACAGGAGAAAATATTTTGCCTATTAACTGACTACTACAAGTTACTGAAGCCACAAAGCCCCAGGACTCAGTGCAAAGCACTGTAGTTTAGAACCTTTCTTGACAGAAGGAAAAGTTGTTCTCACCTGTTTTATCTCCTGTTTCTGCACCAGCAGCAGCTACAAGAGCAAGTGAACAAGCAGTTCACTTCTTTCCCACCTGTTCCTAGTGAACTCTTTTATGGCACAATTGGCTCCCTCGGAGAAGAGGCATTGAAATGTGCATTTAACAGGGAGGAGCTGGCAGCTCTTACCTGAGCAGAGGTGAGGTGGTATCTTATTTGCCCGTCGAATATTTCAAGATGAGCCTCTTTGGAGGTTGCATTATTGTAAGGGGTTGGTAGGAAGGCTGAGACTGATTCCCCCTAGACCTAACGCCTTGCTTTCTTTGTATTTTGCCTGGCATAAACAGTAGTCGCTGGAGAACATGTGGCTTCTCTGAACATACTTGGTTGCCCAGTGACTTGGCGCACAACCCACAGCCCTTGGGGCAACAAAAGGGAAAGACCAGATGCCAGGATTCAGAGCCTGGCTGTCAGGCAAGCACTTGGAGAGTGCCCAGTGCAGGCAGAGGGCTCCTTGGAGGGGACTCAGGCCCTGGTTCCCCAAAGGCTGTAGATGACATTAAAAGACAGTCTGCAGGTGACAGCTAAAGCCCAAGAGGAAGATGCATGAGTCCTCTGCCCTCCTCACCCACACCAGCAGCCTCTGCCTGCAACGTGTTGCTTCTTGCCCCAAAGACTCAGGGCTGTGAGATGCAGGCAAAAAGAAACAAAAGAGCTAACCACAGAGAGGGAGGGGAATGGGAAGGGGGAGGAGGAGGACGGGGAGAAGGAGAAGGGTGAGGAGGAAAACGCAGCCTGTCTGGTGGCCTCCTTTATGGGTCACCCCCCGCCTCTAGAGCTGCGGTGTTCCCTCCCGCAATGATGCCATGTCAGCTCCTTTCGCAGTAAAATTTAAACTGTGTCTCTGCATCTGTGGTCCCTCTTTCCACCCTCCTCCTTCCTTCCCCCAAGTCTCCAGGTCAAACTACTGACATCCAGTGACCAGTGAAAATAACAGCAGGTTTTGTTTTCTGTGTTGGGAAGGAGGGCGTGTGTATGTGGCGTGCCCACAAATGTGACCAGCATTTTAAACCCACCGGTAGCTGAAGTTTTAGGTATGCTGGACGCAATCTGTTAGTTACATTTTAATAATTCATGACATAACAGAAATACACATGATTAATTTTTATTTCACACCTAGTGCTCTAGTAACAATCCGTGAGATAAATTAGGTAAATTTTGTTTTGACTTTAAGGAAGTTGTTAAAAAAATGTGTTGCTTCTACATGGTTTCTAATGGAATGAGTAAATAAAACAAAGCAGACAACAAATATACCAACATGCACTCCTGTCAATAGTAAAAGTTTAAAAACCTGCACATAAACAATCAATTTTCACAAACTGACAAATAAACCTCTGTCCTTGCTGTAAGAAGCCTTTTAAGTGAACATGGGAGTGCAGTCATCTTTTGGAATATTGATTTTATGTCCTCTGGGTCTGCACCCTGAAGTGGGATTGCTGGACCATGTGGTAGTTCTATTTTTAATTTTCTGAGAAACCTCCAGACTGTTTTCTATCAAAACTGTACCAATTCACATTCCCTCCAGCAGTGTGCAAGTGTTCCCTTTCCTTTATACCCTCCCAACATTTATCTGTCGTCTTTTTGATAAAAAGCCATTCTAACAATGAAGGTGTAGTTTTCACTTGCATGTCTCTGATGATTAATGGTTTTGAGCATTTTTTCATACACACCTATTGGCCATTTGCTTGTCTTCTTTTGAGAAATGCTCATTCACATTTTTTGCCTTTTTTGATCAGACTTTTTTTTTTGCTGTCAAGTTGTTTGTGTTTCTTATATACGCTGGATACTAATACCTTGTCAACTGGGTAGTTTGCAAATATTTTCTCCCATTTCATGGGTTGTCTCTTCACTCTGTTATTTGCTTTCTTGGCTGTGTGGAAGTTTGAGTTTGATGCCATTCCATTTGCCTGTTTTTGTTTGTGTTGCCCGTGATTTGGGGGCCATATCCAAAAAACTGTTGCATAGACCAATACCATGGCAGCATTGTTCACAACAGTCAAGATAGGAAATCGACCAAAGTGTTATTCAATAAATGATTGGACGAAGAAAACATGATGTGTGTGTGTGTGTGTGTGTGTGTGTGTGTGTGTGTGTAATAGAATACTATTCAGGCTTAATAAGAAAACTTTGTTATTTGAATACAACAACATGGGTGAGCTGGGAGGACATGTAGTAAATGAAACAGGTCAGGCACAGAAAGGCAAGTACTACACAATCTCGCTTTCACGTTAGATCCAAAGTAGCCCAACTCACAGAAGCAGAGAGTAGAATTGTGGTTGCCAGGGGCTGAGGGTGTTGGAAGGGGCATGAGGAGATATTGGTCTCAGGGTGCAAAGTTTGAGTCAGACAGGATGAAAAAGTGTGGAAAATCTATTGTACAACATGGTGACTATAGTTAATATGAATATAGTGTGCTTGTATACTTGAAAATTGCTGAGAGTAGACTTTAAATGATTACACAACATAAAATGATTATGTATGTAAGGTGATGGATATGTTAGTTTGAGTTCATCATTTGATAGTGTATACATATATCAAAACATCAAGTTGTACCATAGATAAATATACTTTTTATTTGTCAACTATACCTAAATACAAAACAAATTTAAAGCCTCTTTAAGACTAAAAAAAAAAAAAAGCAAGCATTTCCCCAATGGCTCTCCTGCTGTGTTAATTCTTTAGCTTTCAGCTTGCTTTGTCATATGAGGTCTGACAATTAGGTTTGCGAACTTGCCCCTGTGTGCTAATGTTGGCAGCACTTACAAACAACACGGTAAGGTTTTATAACATTGGTGTATCAGTGTCTCACAGCTGTGTTTGTTTCAATGTGTGGCAGTGTCTTGCTGAGTGGCATTCGTTATTGTTGTTGCATGTTTTTATGTGCCGTCACGAGAATGTCAGAGCTTAAATTAAAGCAACGAACAAACATTAAATTTCTTGTTAAACTTGGCAAGAATGGAAATTAAACCAGGAACATGTTAGTCCAAGTTTATGCAGATAATGCTATGAGGAAAATGGCAGTGTACAAATCCATTAAACGTTTTTCTGAGGGGAGAGAAAGCATCACTGATGATGAGAAGTCAGGATGGACAGTAACAGGCAGAACTGATGAAAACTTTAAAAACATTTGTCGAGTTGTGCATCAAAATTATTGGCTGACTGTAAGAAACATAGTGGCCCAAATAAACATTGATAGAGAAGCAATTAGGAAAATCTTAACTGAAAATCTCGGCATGAGAAAGGTGTGTGCAAAAATGGTCCCAAAGGAGCTCCTGCATCACGACAATGCACCAGCTCACACAGCACGGTCTGTGAGGGAGTTTTTAGCTTGTAAGCAAATAACTGTATTGAAACACCCTCCTGACTCTCCTGATCTGGCCTCCAGTGACCTTTTTCTTTACCTGAAGATAAAGGGAATATGGAAAGGAAGACATTTTGATGACATTCAGGACATCAAGGGTAATACAATGACAGCTCTGATGGTCATTCCAGAAAAGAGTTCCCAAATTGCTTTTGACAGGTGGTGTAGATGCTGATGTTCATGCATTGCTTCACACTTTCAAGGTGACCATAGTGATATTCAACAATGAGGTATGTAGCACTTTTTCTAGGATGAGTTTGTGAACTTAATGGTCAGATCTCGTATGGCCTTTCAGTATACTATCCTGGAAGTAGCAGACAATGGAAGTATTCTGGATTTCAGATGGAGAAAATGAGATTATAGTGGTTCATAAACAGATGGTTGCCAACATGTAAGAGGCACCATTGATTTCAGGATTGGTATTGCCGATGCTTTGCCCATGTTTTTCTATTTCTTAGGTAGATAATGAAACTGCTTTTAGTACTTATATTCATTTGTTCTGCAATGCTATAAAGAAATACCTGGGGATGGAGTAATTTATAAAGAAAAGAGTGTCAAAATTCTGCATGGCATCGATGCTTGCTGGGCTTCTCGGAAGCCTCGGAAGCTTACAATCATGGCGGAAGGTAGGGACAGAGCAGGTGTGTCTCATGCTGACAGTGGAAGCAATGAGAGAAAAGGAGGTGCCAGGCTCATTTAAACAACCAGCTCCGGTGTGAACTAATAGAGAATTCACTCATTGCCATGAGAATCGCATCAAGTCATTCATGAGGGACCTGCCCCCATGACCCACACACCTCCCACTAGACTCCACCTCCCACACTGGGGATCACATCTCAGCAAGAGATTTGGGAGGGACAACATTCCAAAGTATATCAGGACCCGTGAGCAAGAAGCAAAACCAATCCAAAATTTCCAAAAGAATTCAGCTGAGTAGGTAGAAGGAGCATGCTCATAGAATGGTAAGCTGCTTCGAGTCCTTCCAATGACATTATTTTGTGATGAGTAATCATTGGTAATTATTTGGCTTACTAATGTTAATAACCAAGCTCTGAATGAGTAGTCATTGAGTCTCCAAGAATTTTGTAAGCTCTGAGTAATAGTGTGCTGCCAATACATGGTAGCAACTAATATTATTTCACACGGGCTGAAAAGAGAGATGGTAGTAAAGAAAATTTGATCAAAATAATTTGTTTATTTTACAAGGAGACCCCCCCCAACCCAGAATTAATTTATAAAAAATTGTGTTTTTTTTTTTTTTTTTTAGCCGGGCTCGGTGGCTCAGCCTGTAATCCCGTGCCTTTGGGAGGCTGAGGTGAGTGGATTGCCTGAGCCCACGGGTTCGAGACCCGCCTGGGCAGCGAGACCTCATTCTACAATAAATCAAAAAATTAGCTGGGCGTGGTAGCACGCGCCTGTAATTCCGGCTACTTGGAAGGCTGAGGCGGAAGGATCGCCAGAGCCCAGCAGGTCGAGGTTGCGGTGACCGGGAGCGGCCACTGCACTCCAGTCTGGGCGACAGAGTGAGACTCCAACTCAAAAAAAAAAAAAAAAATTGTGTTTTTATACTTACAGGTTTAAACTTTAGTCACCTTCAAAGTACTCTTCGGTTGATGTAATACACCCATCGAGAAGCTTTTTCTACTGCTCAAAGTCATTTTTTTTTTAAAAGCAGGATTTATTGAGAGGACAGAAAAGCTTCCACAGTGGGAGGAGACCCAAAGGGATTGCTTCAAAGCAGTTTTTGAATGTGTCAGTTTTGATGCCTTTTAGTGCTTCTGCCTTTTTTTGCTTCACTTCTTCCACACTGGCAAAACGTTGCCATTTGAGGATTCTTTTCTTCCAGGGAAGCAAAAGCAACAACAACACAAAAACAGTCACTAGGGGCAAGATTAGGTGAATAGTGAATAGGGAGGGTGGGGGCATGGGATGTCACGCCATTTTTGGTCAAAAACTGGCAAACTCTCAATGTGGTTTAGGCAAGTATGTTGTCATGCTGGAAGAACCTGTCACCTGTTTACCACAACTCAGGACACTTCTTCTGTAAATCATGATGCAACCTTCTCAAACTCCCAGACAAAAACTGTGGTCGACCATTTGGTTAGGAGGAACAAATTCTGAGTGTATTACAAGGCCTGTCCTCAAGAAGATAATTCCATTTTGGGGGGGGTCTCCCCTTGTATATCTCCTCTCAGTGGAATGAGAGTTCCATGAGGGCTTTGAAACTCCTGTATTTAGTGCTGTTCTTAGAATAAGCAATAGAGGTCTCTATCCCAAGTCCTGTGTTTTAGGGCTCTATTCTGACTCTCCTTCACCTGTACTACTTCCCATGGGGTGTGATTCTAAGCCACAAAGTGACCCAACCAGAGCCTATATCATCCCTCTATCTAGGTACTCTGGGATCCAGGACCCTGAAATTTCAAACCCCTAGAGGGGTCTGTGAGTGTTTTAGTTCCTTCATCCAGCCTGACAAGATTGTTCTGCACCCCTAGTATACATGGCGCTAGACTCCAAAAAGTGGTCTGGGGACACCTCTATGTGTGTGTATACGGATACAGACGAACCTTAGACATGTGTGCTGCGGTGTCCGCAGGTGTTCTCTTGAACTCTTTTCCAGTGCATGATGAAAACAGGGATGGAGTGAGAAGTGGAGAGAGCTCGGGCCTTATGCTACAGGCTAAGAGCTAGAGTTTTAGGGAATAACTGTTCCTTCCTTGCCAATTCCTGGTATGGAACAAAAAGGAATCAAGGACAAAATTGGCATTCCAGATTATTATGAAGGTATATTTTTCAAGGTTAGAAATAGAACATACTTTATTTAAGTTAGGTTATTATAAGCAGTGGTGTGCTGGTAAACACTTAAGAGACTCTCTGAAGATAAACCAACCAACAAAAAAGCAATGTGTAGTGTTTACCATTAGCCTGGTCTAAATAACTCCCGTCATGGCTGATTTTAGACTACCAATACAATAATGCCAAATATGAGTTCGGGAAGATAACATACAATTCGTTCTCCCAAGCCTATAAGAGCTGGCTGTAGCTCACCATTGTTTGTCATTTTAAATATTTAGGCATGTGGTGCAGGGACCTCGGGTTGTACATTTATCCTGGGCTCCCCAAATAATAGTGATGTGCTCTAGAGAACAAAAAAATTGCTGAACCTTAATAATGACTAGTAGACCATTAATAATTACTTCTTACATAAAGCAGCCTGTTAGTTGTATGACTTTAGGCAAGTCATTCATCTATCAGTTAATCTGTAATTTACAGAGTTCTTGACTAAATGAGATAGTTCTTGTAGAAGCATCTAGTACAGTTCTTGGCACCTTATATACAACAAATAAATGTTGCTGAAATACTAAGTAATAGACATTCGGTAAATTTTAGTTTCTTTTTTATTAGTCTGTTTAAGGAAAAACAATTTTTTTTTTCAGTTTAAGCCATTCTTAGGTGTTTAACTTTCTGCAGTCATCTCTAGGTCATGACAAATGCCTATTTCTTTTAGGTTTTTTTCTTGGAGAGCCCTTTGTGATAGATCTCATTTTCATAAAGTTCCCAAGGGAACAGAGCTCACCCAATGTTACTCATTTTAGAATGTTTGGTAAAATTCCATTTGGCTGCACGTCTGTTATCTGAGCTTCAGGGAGAAAAGTCTGTGTTTTATGCTGTGACTTTGTTCTCAGCTGTATTTTGTATCCTGGGATTGTGAAGAGAAAAATGGCTTTGAATTAATACTTGAGATTTAGTCATTCCATATGTTGCCCTCAGTGAGGAATTTCTTGAGTTTTCAAGATGAACACATAAGAAATAAAGAAGTGTTAAAGATTCAGCTGTGACATTTTCTTACTCATTTGCTTGGCTAATTGAATAAAGCTTAATGGTGAGTGATCATTTCTGTTTGAAACAGTTGTCACACATAAACATATTCCATTGGTTGGTAATTTATATGTCTAGTATTAGCATTGTTCTTTTCTCAGTAATTCCTAACAGCAGATGTTTTATATCTTGTGATGACTTCTCTTCCACTCAAAGTATTTTAATGTTGCCAGCATGCCCTAAATGAGCCATTTTCTCCCTCCTCAATATTTTCTCAGCCGTTAGACTTTTTTTTCTTTTTACTTCACAGTGTCACAAATAGCTTTTTGTTTCACCTACCAATTCCTAGGAAAAAGTTTCTTTCCCTGAGTTCTGTTTCTATAAGCTCAAATCCCGGCGGGGGGGGGGGGGGGGGGGAGGGTTAGTTCTAAATGTATTAAAGGTCTTGTATGAGAGTTTTCCTGTACACCAAAAAGCAATCATGGGCCAGGACACCTGACTCAGGCTAACACCTGTAACTCAGTACTTTGGGAGGTCAAGACAGGAGAATAACTTGAAGCTGGGAGTTCCAGACCAGTCTGGGCAACACAGCAAGATGACCGTATCTACAAAATATGTATATATTTAAAGTAGTCAGGCATGGTGGTGCCCACCTGCAGTCCTAGCTATTTGGGAGGTGAGGTGGGAGGATCATTTGAGCCCAGGAGTTGGAGGCTGCAGTGAACAATGATTACACCACTGCACTCCAAGCTGAGTGACAGAGTGAGACTCATTCTCTATCTCCAAAAAAAAAAAAAAGAAAAGAAAGAAAGAAAAGAAAAGAAAGAATAAAGAACAGAAAGAAAAAAAAAGCAGTAGTCCTTTCTTCTATGATCAGAACATAAAAGTCTGAAAACCGTTGAAAACTCATCTGAACATGCTGCTGAATGAAAGCATAGATTTGTCCACATGGATATCAACCTCAAAGCAAAGCCCAGGAAAATCATTTGTAAATTGAGAAGTTTATAGCAACTTGTGACTTGGAAGAAACTTAGACATTTTCAGACACAATGATCTTATTTTATAGATGGTGAACATTAGGTACTTCAAAGTTAAAGTAAAACCAGATGTCATCAGGGGACACTCTCGACATTTTCATCTTTATGTTAGTCAGAACAACTTAGGTTATAGTACATAAATAACTGCAAATGCTCAGTGACTTAAGACAAGAGGGAGGAATTTCTCATGTACATGACATGTCCATCATGAATGGGTAGAGAATCTGTTCCATGAGTTTGGAATTAAGATTGATGAAGCCTCTACTACCTGGAGCATCACCAGGTGCTGTGGCAGAAAGTGAGTGTGACCAGCCGTGCCTGAAATTTCAAGACTCCTGCCTGGAAGTGTCACATTTCACTTCTACTCATTTCTTTAGTCAATCAGGTCAGTGGTCATGCATCCCTTCAAGGAGGTAGAGACTGCAATCCTACCGTATTCTTAAGGGAAGGAGGAAAACCAGCATATGTGCGAACAGTCACAATATCTGCAAATCCATATTATTCTCACAGTCAGTGAGAATTTTCAAATGTGTGAATGTATTGACTTAGGTAGTAAACATGGAATACACTAAGGCATAATAAGACTCTAAAAAACAAGATGTTTTGAAAATGCCATTATGGAAGAAGCATTCTAGAAAATTATCTTATAATCGAGTGACTGAAAAGTTTTTTCCATTCTAGAGACCATGCTGCTACCTGGCTGAGTTAAGATGCAAAGTGTTGCTGGATGAGTGATATTAAGATATCCAGGGAAAGGATTCATTAAAATGCAAGGCAACATTGACGAATAAAGTTAGAAAAGGAAAGCTGGTAGCACTGCTTGTGCACCAGTCTGCGGATTTGGCATACACATGGAAGTGTTAGTCTCTACAGAATATTTGAGGCCCCAAAATCATTTTCTTTGTTCAAATGAATTTTTCTTCTTAGAGGGAAAGAATGGATTGCTCAGGCTCATATGAAAATTTAGCATTTGAAAGTTGCAGTTCTTATGGTAATTCAACAAGTCGACCTCTAATTTATATGCTTCAGTTTGAACATTGCAAGGCAGTCTCAGTAAGTGTCACCAGATCTGAGAGACTGACATTTTCTAAACCTGCAGGGCCAATACTTGACTGCAGTAAATGCATCCAGGAAATGCTGAGGAATCAACACTATTAAGATGTTTATCCTACCCAAAGCAATCTGCAGATTTAACACAATATCCATTAAATTACCAGCAGCATTCTTCTCAGACCTGAAAATGACAATACAGGAATTTATATGGAAACATAAACAGCCACGAATAACCAAAACAATTTTTGGCCAAAAAAGAAAAGAAAAAAGCAGGAGGTATCACACTCCCAGACTTTAAACTTTATTATTAAGCTATAATAAATCAAAACAGTCTGGTGTTGGTACAAGAACAGGTATATAGACCAATGGAACAGGATAGAGATTCCTGAAGCAACACCTCAATTTCTCAACCAACTCATCCTCGACAAAGCCACCAACCACTGGGGAGAAGAAAACCTATTCAGTAAATGGTGCTGGGAAAACTGACTGACTACGTGCAGAAGCTTAAAACAAGACTGCTACATATCACCACACACAAAACTCTACATGGATCAGACCTAAATGTAAAACCTCAAACTATAAGAACCTTAGAAAATGCAGGAGACACCCTTATGGAAACTGGAACTGGCAACCAATTCTTGATCAAAACCCCAAGTGCCCATGCCATTAGAGATAAGATAGACATGTGGAAACTCATCAAATTGACAAGCTTCTGCAAAGTCAGAGAAACCGTCAAGAGAGTGGGGAGACAGATCACAGAATAGGAAAAAATATTTGCCAACTGTATATCTGGCAAAGGCCTAAAATCTAGAATCTATAAGGAACTCAAAATGTGCCAAAAAGAAAAAAACAAGCAGCCCATTACAAAGTGGGCAAAAGGTATGAATAGACACTTCTCAAAAGAAGACATACTAGCAGCCAACAGATATATGAAAAAATGCTCAGCCTCCCTAGTCATCAAAGAAATGCAAATTAAAACCACACTGAGATACTACCTAACTCTAGTCAAGATGACCATCATATAAGTCTAAGTATAAACTACTACAACCTCTGTGGAAAACAGTGTGGTGATTCCTAAAAGATCTAAAGATCCCCCTTCTTTCCCCTGCTGGGACTGTACCCGGAGGAACTCAAATCACTCTGGAAAAGATACCTGCACACACATGTTTATTGCAGCATTATTCACAATAGCAAAAACATGGAACCAACCATGCTGCCCATTGAAAGAGGACTGGATAGAAAAAAGTGTGGTGTATATACACAATGGAATATTATGCAACCATAAGGAAGGACAAAATTATGAACTTCTCAGCAACTTGGATGGATGCTTAGAGTGTATAATACTGAGTGATCTATCACAGAAACAAAGAACTGAGTACCGCATGTTCTCACTCATAAGTGGACCTCGAACTATTATCATAAAACTGTAAAAAAGGGATTGGCAGTAGTGGGAAACTGCTGGAGGGGTGCACCTCATCAACAAAGGGTACCTGCATAATGAACATTTGTATGCCTAACCCTGAATTGTACCCTACATCTTTAAAATAAATTATAATGATAATAATAATAATAACCTCCTACTCACCAGCCAGATGAACTTCTGGCAAAATCTGACCTTTTTTCACTCAGCAAAATGTTGTTCTTTGCTTGGTTTTGCATTGGTAAGAGTATCTCCAAAGTCTACTGTAAAGAGTGTTACTTACTTCCTTTATTTATTTATTTTTTTGAGTTGGAGTCTCACTCTGTCACCCAGGCTGGAGTGCAGCCGCATGCTCATGGCCACTGCAGCCTCAACCTACTGGGCTTAGGCAATCCTTTCACTTCAGCCTTCCAAGTGGCTGGAATTATAGGTGCGCACCACCACGCCTGGCTAATTTTTTGATTTATTATAGAGATGAGGTCTCACCAAGCTGCCCAAGCTGGTCAGTCTTGAACCCCTGAGCTCAGGCAACCGTCTCTCCTCAGCCTCCCAAAGTGTGGGATTACAGGCTTGAGCCACCATGCCTGTCCTCCTTTCTTAATGAGATCTCTTCTCTGCCTAAAGAAAGTCCACCAGTGGTAGCTGTCCTATTGATAGCCAGGCACAGCAACTGCTTGTTAAAGTTCAGTCTCTTTCTGAGATCTTTTCTTTCTTTCTTTAAAAAAAGTTTTTTTAATTTTAAAGATGTGGGGTACAATTCAGGGTTAGGTATACAAATGTTCATTATGCAGGTACCCTTGTTGATGAGGTATGTCCCCCACCCCAGCAGATTCCCACTATTGCCAATCCCACCCCCACCCCCCACCCCTTGGCAGTTTCCCACTACCGCCAATCCTTTTCTTATAGTATTATGACAATTGTTCAAGGTCCGCTTATGAGTGAGAACATGTGATAATCTTTTCAAGTGCAAATATACTTTGAGAGAAGTATTGCTTTGTCACCAGTATTTTTTGAGCATTTATTGTGGGGCAGACACTTTAGTCAGTGTTTTATGCTTTATTTTGTCTAATCTTCATAAAACCAATGAGGTAGGTACTATTATTCCTACTTTACAGTTAAGAAAACTGCAGCTTGGGAAGTTAGATAATTTGCCCAAGTTTACTAAACTAATTGTGAGGCTGGGATTCAAATGTAATTTTTTTTTTAAGTAAAAGTTTTATTTTAGAAGAGTTTTGGATTTCCAGAAAAGTTATGAAGATAGTAAAAAGATTTCCAAACACCCCACACCCAATTTCCCTTATGATTAACATCTTACGTTAGTATGGTATACGTGTAATAATTACTAAACCAGTGTTGATACATTATTATCTAGTGTTCGCTTGCTATTTAGATTTCTTTAGTTTACCTAATGTCCTTTTACTGTTCCACGATCCTTTCCAGGATACCTTATTATGTTTAGTTGACATGTTTATCTTAAACTTTTTTTTGTCTTTAATGACTGAGAATTTTGAGAAGTAATTGAGAGACATTTTGTAGAACAATACTGAATTGGTGTTTGTTTTCTTTTCTTATTAAAACGGAGTTGTGGGTTTTGGGGAGAGAGACATCAGAGGTAAGGTGTCATTGTCATCATATGATGGCAAACATATCACAAACATGACATCACTGTGGGTATGCACCCTGATCACCTCACCTGGCTGAGGTAATGTCTGTCAGGTTTATCCATTTTAATTGTTCTTTTTTTTTCTTTCTATATTGTACTTTTTGGAAGGAAGTCACCATGCACACCCAGCAATTAATGGTGGAGAATTATCTCTTCCCTCAGTCCCATACTGAGAATGGAGTGTCTCCATAAATCATTTGGAATTCATCTGCAGAGAAAATATGTCTCTTCTCCATTTATTAATTTAATCACTTTTTATAGGAGTATGAATTCATTATTACTGTTTACTTTGTGTTATAATCTAATACTATGTTATTTATTTTGTCCTTCAAATTGTTCTGACTTTGCCCATTGAGAGCTCTTACAGTTGACTGCTGAGCCCTTTGGCATGCTCCATTCCTGTATGGGACATTTGGTTTCCTTTGTTTTACATTCAGCCCTTCTTTACTTTCTGGCATAATACACTGTAGGCTCATTTTGTGTAGACTTTGCTCCAGCTCTGAGATTAGGCTGTTATTCCAAGAGCCCTACGTACTTTTATTAGACAAGAGTATTAGAAACAAAAAGCTTCTGTAAGTTCTTCTGTGTCTTTTGTAGAAGGAAAGTTTTTGAGTTTAATACAATCCAATTCGTCATCCTTTTTTTCTTTCCTAATTATGCTTTGGGAGTTGTATCTTAAAAATCATCACCAGGAGAGATGCGGCAAGATGGTGACGGGGCAACCTGGTGTCTGAAGCCCTCTGCAAGGGAGATCTGCAGTGGGTCTCTGACTCTCGCCCCGGGGGGCTGGGGACCCCAGAATCGCAACCTGTTCTTCAGACAGAGCTCAGCCGTTGCCACCGCTGGAACATCGCAACAACTGGACAGTTACTGCACTGCAAAGAGTCGCCACCGCCGCAGCCCCTCCCCCGCTGCCGCTGCCATCGCCGCCACCACCGCCGCAGCCTCTGTGATGGGTAGCACATCACACCACCCGGGCCCAAGGAGATCCACACCAAACCCTTCAGGGAAGATCTGCGGGGTTCGCTGCCACCTCTCCTGGATCCGAGACTGTCCTGCCCTACCGGCGTGGGATTCCTGTTGCCTGCTCGGAGGCAGGCAGCCATCTTGTTCCTGTCCAGCCCCACCCCCTCTGGGGCGAGCAGCTGAGATAGCATCACCTGCTGGCGGTCCAAGGTAACAACACCAAAACGGGAGAAACAAGCTTGATAAACACATAGACCAAATTGCTGAACGGAGGTTAATCGGAACTGTCCTTCACAGCAGATCAGGGGCAACTGACCCTAACTGCAAACTAATTTACCAGCTTGAAAATAAAACTAGAAATCAGACCTGAAAGGACATTGGACTTAAACGAAATGTCTCAGAGTGTGCTTCATTGATTCTATAAGTTTAATGACTTAATTCTATTCCTACAGTATTGGTCCCTTTTTTCTTTTTTCCTTTTCCTTTTCTTCTCTCTGTAAGCCATATCTTTGTATAGAGGAACAGCACACTAACAAGGTGATTGGCTAACTTGTATGTTAGCATCACTATATGTTTTATTTTTATTTTTTATTTTTTTGTATGACAGTTGGTTTGTCTGTAGCTGTGGTCTATTGTTTTTATCTGTCTCAGTATAGGCCTCTCTTTCTATTTGTTGGCACACTCGTTTGTTTCCCCCTTACTCCTCTATCTCTCTACTCCCCTCTTCAACCCACTATCTGCTCCATTCTCTCCCCTCTGCTAACCACATTTTATTTCAGGGAGTAAACCTACAGCTCCACAGCATGGACAGATTCCAGGGCAGTGGGAAGTGGGTTCCACATTATCCACATGCCTGTCAGCAAATACCAGGACCTGAAGGCAGATTTTGAATCACAGTTCTCCCCTTAAGTACATCTCAAAACTGCAAAAAGGACCACCTCCAACCTACAGTGCAACTTCAGAATTGAACAAAGTAAGAGGACATACATAAAGAATAGGAGATTGAACAAACAGAAGTAAAACCAATCCCTTTACCCCTGAATAACAGAATTAAAGAAGATGGTGATGTGGAGGGAAGGAAAAAGTAGGGAGGGGGAAAAACCACATAAATGAAGAAAAACCAAAAGAAGAATATAGGTCTTACACAGACACCTGGGAAATCAGACACTGAAAAAACAGATTCTGGAACACAGACAATGAAGAGTCCCCAGAATGACTGGTTACATGCAATAAACCCAGATATCAAGACATTAATGGAGAGAATTTAAAAAATTGAGGAGAGACAAGAGGAAAATAGGAAGGAGCTGTTGTCAGAAATGACAGCAGTAAAGAATACTGTGATGGAAATGAACAACAGACTAATAAGCATGGAAAGCAGAATCAGCCAAGCAGAAGAAAGAATCTCAGAGCTCGAAGACCAGAACACAGAACTAACCCAAACTGTCAAAATCATAGAAAAGAAGCTCAAAAAGAACAAAACCTGCAAGAGATGAATGATCACTTTAAGAGACCAAACCTAAGAGTAATTGGGCTTCCTGAGGCAGAAAGAGAAACAGAAGCCACACTGGAACAAACATTTCATGAAATCATTCAAGAAAACTTCCCTCAACTCATTAAGGATGAAAAAATTCAAACACAAGACATTCAGAGAACCCCTGCAAGACAACAAATGAGAAGACCAACTCCCAGGCACATAATAATTCACCTAAACAAAGTAGCTATGAAAGGAAAAATCCTAAAGGCAGCAAGAGAAAAAGGCCAGACTACCTACCAGGGAAAACCAATTAGAATAACAGCAGACTTATCCACAGAAACCCTTCAGGCCAGGAGGGCCTGGAGCCCTATCTTCAAAGTTCTAAAAGAGAAACAATTTCAACCAAGAATAACCTACCCAGCCAAACTAAGCTTCATTAGTGGGGGAGAATTGAAATCTTTTCCAGACATCCAATCCCTAAGAACCTACGCTGCCACCAGACCACCTCTACAAGAAACACTTACGAAAGTACTGAACACAGAAGAAAAAGAAAAAAGAACAACAGCATTCTTCACAAGAGTACAGGCAAAAGATTAAAAACACACACGAACCAACTCCAAAACCCAAAGAAAGACAACAAACAAACAGGAACAACTCTGTAAGAACCTTATGACAGG
>NW_007232796.1:83371-87552 GCF_000164805.1 Carlito syrichta | reverse complement strand
TATGAAACAGGCCGTGAGAAAAACACAGGGTCTGTCTGCAAAGTTGTCAGGCCACACTACTAATTGGCGGATCACCTATTGAATATATTTATCATAAAATGGGGAAAAAGACAGATTTGACATAGCTCAAAGGAACGCTGTGAGACTGAGATGGAGTAGTGAAGGCAAAAACGTTTTTGCAATGGAAGATGTTCTGCTATGCTAACCATCACTCTTTCATGAGTTGGTGCCTCCAACTTCAGATATTCAGACAAATTAATGTTGGATCAACAACTGAATTTAGAGTCAAGTTGACACAAATGATCCACAGAAATCACTCGCTATCAATATTGGAGGATGCTTTCAGTGAAATGGGCAAATAGCTTGAATAAAGCAGGTGTCTATGGTAAAAGCTAGATACCTACAGTTATTTTATTAATCTTTCTAAAACATCATTATGTATGTTTATAGACTTCTTTTATCATGTGTAACCTCAAAGTTTTTCTTTTTTTTTGAGTTGGAGTCTCAACTACCATGCCTGACTGATTTTTGATTTATTGTAGAGATGAGGTCTCGCCAAGATGCCTGGGTGGGTCTCAGGCAATCCACTCACCTCAGCCTCCCAAGGCACAGGATTACAGGCTGAGCCACTGAGCCTGGCCAAAACTTTTCAATATTAAAATTGTTCCAGAACTGTATAAACAGCCTGTGCCTAATTATTCCAGAGAGGAAAAATTTAAGAGCATACAATTTATACCTCCTCATATATGCTTTTATAGAATATTCTGTTTCATCACAATTTTCATCTCTGATTATTTATTACTAGCCACATTTGCATGAAAACAATGGTTATTTCCTCCCAGTTCATCTGTGCCTGCAGCTTATCCCCCATCTAAACAGTTCTTTGTTCATGACACCCTGATTGTTTGCTGGGTAAATGGGATGATGACTTTAGCTGGGGAAAAACCAGCAGGCGTTGATGAACTCTAAGGAAATGAAGATCCTTCTCGTTTACTGCAAATGTCTTCCACGGTTAAGGAAAAGGAGATTATATCGCCATCCCCAATGTTCTCCATAAAGTGACAATTATGTTTATAAAATGAAAATAATTAATTGATGAGGTTTATTTTTTTCGAATACCTATAATATACAAAACAGTTATGAAAGCAGTTCTGAAAAAACTCTCTACTTTTGCTTCTGCCAGAAGAAATAAATGTGTATTGCTTTCTATCCAGAAAAAATTATATATGTACATTATTCTTGGCATAAATGTTTTTAAAAGACTTCCAAGGGGACTTCATCCATATTTTGCAATTAGTTAAATCTTACATATTCAGCTTAAGTATGAAAGAAATAAATGTTTCAGGATATATTTTTATATAATTTCACATTTTCTGATAATTGTCATATTTGCATAGGATACCATTTTGCTGTTATTCACTCTAATGCTGAGTGTTCTTACAAAATGAGAGCTGGCACTTTGGGCAGGAGATAAGCAGACACATATTTTTCAAAAATATCCATCACGTT
The DNA here is from genome assembly GCF_000164805.1 of Carlito syrichta. Classification (NCBI taxonomy): domain Eukaryota; kingdom Metazoa; phylum Chordata; class Mammalia; order Primates; family Tarsiidae; genus Carlito; species Carlito syrichta. The sequence goes on along the minus strand of NW_007232796.1, from coordinate 86,043 downwards.
GACTTTCTCCTTTGACCTTCTTTGCCCTAGCATTAGAAGACTGTCTTACAGGTTAGGCCACTGGGCCAGCTAGGATTTGTTTTAATTTTATACTCTAAGAAGCTCCAAATAAAGTGAAATGAAACAGAAGTTGGTTTCTCTTGTAAGAAAATTAAGTCTGGTAACTAGCAAGGCAACTATGTCTCACGATGTTACTTCCCTCTTCAAGGTCACCTCATGGTCCGAGATGGCTGTGCCCTCTCGCCATCATAATCTGAGCTCCAGACTAGAGAAAGGGGAAGCAAGAAGAGTTCCTTCTAGTGGAGTTTTTCCTTAGGGTGGTCTTCCCAGAAACCTCATGCAACACTTCTCGCATCTTCCTGGCCAGAGCGTACCCATGTCTAGGTGTCAGAGAATTTGAAACTGTGGCTGATGAAGCAAGCATGTTGGTGGTTAGAACAAAACTGAGGTTGTGTCACAAGGAAAGATGAGGCATCTTTGTCACAGCCTTGAATGTTTTCCTCATAACTGGTCTGTAGCTGCTTGCTTTCAGAATATATGGATTTTGCAGTTAATGTAGTTTGAAATATGTGATAGAAACCAATTTTTGAGATTTAAAAGGTCACATTTAAGAGACACTATTAGAGTCAATCACCCAGTTTCTTACATAGTACATACTCCTTTTTAGTCTTCTTTATGCTCTTACAAAGGTATACTTTAGTTACAAAAACAGAGACCTGAACTTTATCCAGCTTCGTTTTTACCTTAGGACTTATTGAAACATATTCCATATCTCTTTAAAGTTCAGTCTTTGGGCTAATACCAAATCCAATCTGTTTTGGCAAAGACTTTCTTTTTTTTTTGAGTTGGAGTCTCACTCTGTCGCCCAGACTAGAGTGCAGTGGCCGCTCCCGGCCACCGCAGCCTCGACCTATTGGGCTCCAGCAATCCTTCCACCTCAGCCTTCCAAGTAGCTGGAATTACAGGCGCGTACTACCATGCCTGGCTAATTTTTGATTTATTGTAGAGATGAGGTCTCGCCAAGTTGCCTAGGCAGGTCTCGAACCCGCGGGCTCAGGCAATCCACTCACCTCGGCTTCCCAAAGTGCTGGGATTACAGGCTGAGCCACCGAGCCTGGCCGGCAAAGACTTTCAATGCACTGGGCAAAAAAAGCTGTGATACAACATATTTGTCTCAAATGAATGTTCCAATATTAGGCTATTTTGACATCTGTGGATGTTGAAAAATTTTACAAGAATACACCGAAAACAAGTATAAAATGACATCTATTTACTGGAATGTTGTATATTAGTATAGTAGAGCCAGGAATTACAGATGGTCCCAGTGATAAATCTTCACCATTATATCCCATTAAGCAGTATTTAAATCCCTTACTCCCCATGTATGGAGGGATAAATTATCTGCCTTCAAACTGAGTTCTGGGGACACTTATGGTTTCTTGATTAGGGAATGAAGTAGGAAGAAAGACTGAATTGCTCAACAAAATCATGAATGCCTAGATATATTTTATGTAAAGGGGTTCTTTGTAAGATTGAAGAAAGAATTCTAAACTAAAAGTTTGAGCTCTATGTCCTAAATTCCTAAAATATCTCTGGGCCCTATTCTCAGGATGACATTTTGGGATTTATGTTGTCACAGAATTGTTAAGAAATGTGGCTGAATGTACATCCTTTTGCTGTAAGACCAGATTCCAGAGAACCACAGAGGGAAGATAACATCTCCTTAATTCCTTGAATCCTATCCAAGATTTACCCAACTTTAGGCAGCTGTCTATTTAACTGACTTCTCATTAGATTCAAGTACAGAAATCCATTCAAGATACAATAAGTAAAAGGGTATCGTTGCAGTGATAAGTGAAATTGTATGGAAAACCCAGAACCAAAATTATGCAAGACCTGACCTCAGGGGGAGTGAAGGGTTTCTGGGACCTGGGGCAGCTCTCCCTCAGGCTGCTGTGGATGCTTGTGGGGCTTTCCGTGGCTCACAGGGTCTACTTGTCCTCTACTGACCAGCTTTTTCTGCTCACTCCTGCCTCCTGCTCATGCCCAAGGATGTAGTTCAACAGGGTTTATTCAGGTTTCTCTTAGGACCATATTCCCCTCTGGGCAAAGTCCCATCAGTCTCCAGAAGTGGCCTTTAGGAATGCGGCACGTGCTTTTTCTGCAGCCAGATGATTCTGATGGGACCTCAGGCCTGTCTCATGCAAACCCCCTGTTTGTTATTGGTTTTGAAATGGCCACAATTTCTTCTTTATGTAGGGGGAACTAAATGCCAACCAGATGCTTGTGATTAAAAGAAGAGATAATGATAATACAACTTTTTTCCAAAGACATGTCTCTTCTTGCTGTCAGATAAATGCCAAGGTGAAAATGCCATTTAACTGCAAATAAACATTGCACTGGGAGTAAATGGTTTTTCAGGTTTGTAACAATTATACCTTGACAGCATCACTCCCCTCTCAAGATTGTAGATTTATACATCATTAAAAACACATTTAAGCCAGGCTCGGTGGCTCAGCCTGTAATCCTGCGCCTTGGGGAGGCTGAGGTGAGTGGATTGCCTGAGCCCGCGGGTTCGATACCCGCCTGGGCAGCGAGACCTCATCTCTACAATAATCAAAAAATCAGCCGGGCATGGTAGCGCGTGCCTGTAATTCCGGCTACTTGGAAGG
>NW_007232796.1:81475-83351 GCF_000164805.1 Carlito syrichta | reverse complement strand
GAGGCTGTGGTGGCCGGGAGCGGCCACTGCACTCCAGTCTGGGCGACAGAATGAGACTCTAATTAAAAAAAAAACCAACACACATTTAGTTGGCATTAGAGAAACACAGTTCACTGCACTGTTATATGAAAGACAATTTTGACATAAAGTTACTAAAAGAGCAGTCTCAACATAATTTTTTGTATTTTAAAAAGTATGTTCTTTTTGTGAATTAAATTATCTGATTCACTGAGACTTATTTGAATAAATACAATTTTATTTTCTTTCCCTGTGAATAGGAATGATAGACTACTATCACATCAAACTGTCAATTTTTCAATATATGGTATTTCTTCTTCTAGAATACAGAAATAAAAATGCTTTGGTTTTTAAATTAGATTTAGATAAATTATTTCACTTCATTCTGCACCAGTCAACATAACTCCTACCTCAGAAGTAAAAAGTATATTTCCATTTTCTTTATGTAATTCCCACTGTACAAACTTCAAATTCACGTTTCAAAAAATCAAATTTCTTGGAATGGCTATCCTTTTAGATACCCACCACAGGTTTGAGGAGACTTATTTATATAGGAGGCAGTATTCCTACTCTTGCTCAATCCAAAAAAGTCCCAATTGGAGAGGGAGCAGCACACTATTATGTCTTCCACCGCAAAACAGATTTTTTGGATCATATCCTCTTTAGCTGCTATTTTTCACCATTCATGGTGTTATATTCACTATTTTTTAATAAAGTTATTTTGTTGCAAATGTCCAATATTTTCCTTGGTATTAGAAATTATTTGTCTTTTTTTTTAAGTTGGAGTCTCACTCTGTTGCCCAGGCTGGAGTGCAGTGGCACACTCACCGCCACCCCAGCCTCGACCTGCTGGGCTCCAGTGAGACTTCAGCCTCAGTCTTCCAAGTTTCTGGAACTACAGACGCATGATACCATGCCCGGCTAATTTTTAAAAAAAATTTATTGTAGAGACAAGGTTTCGCCAAATTATCCAGGCTGATCTTGAACCCGCGGACTCAGGCAATCCAATCGCCTCAGTCTCCCAAAGTGCTGGGATTACAGACTGAGCCACCGAGTCCAGCTATATTCACCATTATTTTTGCTCCTTTCATTAGTAAAATTCCTCAAAAGAGATGTCTATGCACATTTCTCTTTTTTCACCTCCTGTATTTTCTTTGGCACGTTCAGATTTCTCAGAGGTCATTTTTGTCAGGCTCTCAGCATCATTTGATGTGGCTGACCACTCTGCCTTCCTGAATATTGTGCCCCACACATCCTTAAGGGCACCACACACTCATGATTTCCTTGTTCCCTCACTTACTGCCTCATTACAGTGTTGTCTGAAAGTTCTTCTTTTCCCTGTCTCTGAATGTTGCCATGCTCAGAACACAGTTTTCATCCTCTGACATATCTACAATCTGTCTAGGTGATTCTATCCAATCCCACATGCATAATTTCACCATAAGTTCACCACTTAACTGCAGAGTAGTGCACTGACATGCCCAAAACAGAACTGTGAAATTTTATTTGCAAACCGGCTATTTCTTGGTATTCCTTATTTTATATTTGAATTTATTGTTGTGAGTTTGGGGTGCATATGAGGACTTACTACATAAGTAAATTGTGTGCAGATGAGGTTTGGGCTTTTAGCAGGCTCTATCCCCTCTGATAGTGGACCTGGCACCCAGTGTGTTGTTGTGTGCACCCTATGTCTCCTCCTTCCCTTCTCCCCTCCTTTAGCAGTGCCTAACATCTGTTGTTCCTATCTTTGTGCTCATGTGACCAGTGATCAGAGCCTGATTATGAATAAGAACATACTGTATTCATTTTTTTTTGTTTCTGTGACAGTTTACTCAATCTGATGGTCTCCAGCTGCATC